>NW_010226848.1:19545-32653 GCF_000690775.1 Eurypyga helias
AAGTGCCTGTCTGACGCCATCCCCGAGGCCCATTGCAGGGCTTGGTGAGCGCCGGGCGGCCTGCTGTCTGCTCACCTCTGTCCTGCCGGCCCGTCAGGCAGCAGACGCTGGGCCGCTCGTGTCAGCGGGACGGGGCCTTTCCCTGAGTGCCTCCTTGGGTTGGGCCGAGCCCTCTGGTCCATCTGCACTCTGTGGGCATCGTGCTTTTCTCTGCAGCTGAAGAGCTGTGAACTGGCAGGGTTTCTCAGCAGCCGTAGCCTCGGTTTCCCCAGAGCCGTTGGTACCTTGCTGGGCATGGCTGCCTCGTGTGCTGGCCTGTCTGCTGATGAAGCTGGTTCTTTGGGTCAGTTCACGCTGTGACTGTGTCTCAGAGCTTTTTTCTTTATTTTCTACCCTATCCTTTAGCCTCTTATTTCTGTAATCTAATACTTGGGGTGTCATTAAAGATATTTAAGCTTTTTGTTATGATTGCAAATACCACAACAGCTCCTTTCCTTCTGGGAATGGGCTGCGAGCCCAATCTAGGCTTGGTTTTGAACTGTTTGGGGTGAAGACCTGGCCCTGCACTCCTGCATGGACCCAAGATGAGGCAGATGGATCGATGCCCTGCCTGGCCTGGCTGGTGTGTCTTTAGCCTCCAGAGTTATTTCACTGTGTGTATTTTGCATCTGAGAAGAACAGCACCTCGGAGCCAGGTCATGCTAAGGGGGAGAAGTTATTTTAAGCTGTCATGTCTGAGAAGCAGTGATGTCAGTTCTCCAGCTCTTTTTTTTTTTAATTACTAGTTTTGAAAATCATTAAGGAAAAGGAACGATGGCTGAACAGCTATATTCATGTGAAGCTATGGCTGTGGTACAGCCTGGTGAGCAGCAAGGGAAGGGTTAAGCTATGCCTCATTCTCTGGGTGGAATGAGGTGCCGAGGGGATGTCTCCTCTGAGCAGCCTTCCTGTGATCAGGGGTTGTGACAACCATCCCATGCCTGGGTCAGTGCCTGAACTTCCCAAGTGGCTGGTGTGGCTCTTGGGGGCAGGGAAGGAAAGCTGTTGTCTTCTCCAATGGGCCTGTGTTTTGTATGTTAAGGAGGATATGAGTTTGTTACGGTTGGAACCACCTGGAATCATTCAAAATGGAGCAAGTAGTATTCATTCTTCTTCTAGACCCTCTTTGCAATGACTGCTGGAAAGCTGGTGAAAGATCAGGAACTCAGGAATGATCTTTACCTGGGGATAGTATTCTTCCTTGTTTCTGCTCCACATGAGGTACCACCAGCTGGTTCTTGGTTGCAGTTCAGAGTGTGACTAAGATTTATTTTTCAGGCACTTAGACAAATGGGATCTATTTAATTTCTCTTGCTCTTCCCTTCCCCTGCAAGCTCTGTTCTGAATTTCCACGTTCCCTTTTCCCTGCAGAATGAAGTGGAGCTGGGAGAGCTGCTGTTGTCACTAAACTACCTACCCAGCGCGGGAAGACTGAACGTGGACATCATTAGAGCAAAACAGCTTCTTCAGACAGACATGAGCCAAGGTTCAGGTAAAGGGCAGTGTGTTTCTCACATTACTCATGCACAGCTTATATGTGCTTTTAAAGCAGATCAGTGGAGAGGCTGCAATTTGTGGGGGACCCAGGAGGATTTGGATGCTCAGTTCTTATTAATCAAGGCTCTGGATATTTGTTTTATACATACATAGCCAATAATTGCATAACCGTTTGGAACACTTAGACTGAAATAAAATGGAGGGTGTGAATACCTTTGCCATATGCCAAGTAAAAATCTCTAAACCAGGGTGGGGTGAGAAAGCAGGAGCTCTAAATTACCCCTGCCTTTGGTTCTGTAAGGCAGCCTGTTTGTGGCTGTAGTGTTTTACAGATGCTGCGTGCTGCCTGAGTGAATGTTGCAGTGGTTTCGGTTACGATACCTAGCTGCTCTGTGGATGGTGTGAGGTTCTTCCAGTGTCCATGCATTGCTCCCCACCGTTTCTGAGCATGCTGACTGGTATCTGCTTCATGCAAATGACCTCAGCTGTTTTTCCCATGTTCCTTGCCCCAGGCACGGCTGCTGCCAGAATATTGGCATTTTCCAGAAAGCACAGTATGCTTGGCCTCTATCAAGGCTGTCATTAATTCTGGTTTTGGCAGGGAGTGTTTTCATTCCAGCTGCCTAACTTTTGCCTCCACTGCAAGTCTCTGGGAGTGGCATGGTGGTACAAGTCCCAGTCATTTCCAAATGCCATTTTCCAGCACGGTCCATCCCTGCAGTGCCCAACCTTCACCAACCAGGATACTGAGTCACGATGCATGTAACACAGAGCCTGTGTTTTGTGGGTTTTTTTGGTCAGATCCCTTTGTGAAAATTCAGCTTGTTCACGGATTAAAATTAACAAAAACCAAGAAGACCTCCTGCATGCGAGGGACAATAGATCCCTTCTACAATGAGTCCTTCAGCTTCAAGGTTCCACAGGAAGAACTGGAGAACGTCAGCCTAGTGTTCACAGGTAAATGTGGTGGTGCTACTGACTTGGCACAGTCGTTGTTGCCTCTGAGGTGAACGAAGAAGTGGTTGTGCGTGTGCAGATAAGCCTGTGCAGGATATTGTCTGTCCCAGTAGCCACCCTGAAAGGGGTGACCATCGCTGGGGTCTTCAGGGAAGCTTAATTATCTTAATTAGACAGAATCCTCTGCAGAAGCTGTTCCCAGCATTGCCACCTGACGGCTGGAGTGGGCTGGGAGCACACCTTGGTCCTGTGCTTAATTGTTGCCATTGGGAATGCTTTTGTGCAGAGCAGGAGGCATTAATTATACTTCTCAGTGGCAACCAATTTGGTCATAAAGTAAAAAATTAGAATGAGAGGGAAGTATTGAACGATCTTGGAGCCCAAACACTGGCCAGGGTAACTTGTGGTACTTGACGTAATTTGCTGGTGAGATGATGCAACTATAGGTGTTTGTCACTGACATCACCTCTTCTGTAAGCAGGTTTGCTCATGCCTTTATTTTTAAAGGGCTGGGACTTGGTGCCAAGCCCTGCCTGGCACAGCTGAGACAGACCAAGACATGGACCCTGCGGGCTGTGGGCCAGGACGAGTACCAGAGCTACCCTCCCTCGAGAGCTTTGTCAGTGCTGGAGGTGTTTGGCTGGGATAGGAATTCTTATTTTTAAACAATTTCTGAACCTCCTGTTCTTGTTGTCTAGGCATGAAAACAGTCAGTAGAAATGAGCAATTGGGCATGCTGCTCGGAGCAGGAGTAGCAGAGCACAGGGATGAGTCCCCAGCTGGGCAGCAGCAGTGGAGCTGCTGAGGCCATGGACCACCATGGCCAATATCCTTTGCTGCCAGTCACAGTGTGGAGGGCTGCAGGGACCCCTTGGATGTGGTGGGTTTCCCTCCCCCCCATGCCGTGACTTCACCCAGCCGATGCGTGCTGTGGAGCTCGGGCATCCTCGGGAGCAGGGTCAGACCTTGTCCTCTGGAGGAGCAGAGGGGCTGGGCGGTGGGACCCACGCTGTTCTGCCACACTGGGCTCTCATGCTTCACAAACACGTTTTTTGGCAACTTTCCACCTATTACTCACCATCTTTTGATGAAGAAAAAGGAATCTGCATCTGAAAGACCGTATTTTTACATTTTATTTCTTGCAAGGCAGATACAGGTGTCAAAGCTGGTACAAGGAGCCTAATTCCAACCCATTAGTTTGTTTCCAAACATGTTATAACAAAACCGATGCTGATCAGCAATTTAAATTTTGCCCTTCATGCTCAGAAATTTTCTCAGCAAGAAGTGTATAATTAATCACTGCTTTGCATGCACGTCACCCTGACTGTACCTTGCATGTGCAGTGATGAATTTGTTCTTGGAAGCTTCCATCAGGTGATCTTGTGACAGGCATGAAACACTCTTCGTTTCCGCCTTTTCCTCGTAGAAGAAGAAAAGGCAGACGGAGTAGCAGCTCTGTGCAGTTGGTCGGGTAAGGGGAATACGAAGTTAGCATTAATGAGTGGATGTCTGATTATTTTTTTCTGTGCAAATGGATGTATTCTCAAGTAAGTCAGTGGGAAGTTAGCTGATTTATAATCGTTATGTCATGCAGTCGGATTTCAGTGGCGTGCCTTTTAAGTGGTGTTTCACTTCGAGTGACGTGTTGCTTCCTTTGAATGCTTGCAATAAATAATCCCAGACCAGAAATGTCACCAGCAGCTCCAGAGCTGGGAAGGAGCGTGCAGAGCTTTTCGGAGGAGCAGTGGGGCCAGGTTCTTGTGGCCGCTGTTGGACTGACGGGCTCAGCGGTGCACAGCTCGGTCACGACATTGTGGCAGGTGTCATTTGGGTTTTGCTGCGGTCGGGACTCTGTCGTTTGAGACACATGGTTTGTGTAGCCAGTATGGAGCTGGAGCCAGAGGTGTTGGTCATGTCGTCGTGTGTGCAGTCTTCTGCTGACCCAGCACCTGCACTGCTGCCCATTGGTAGAGGAGCCAAGACCGTTAGGAGAGCCAAGAACCTGTCTTGTTGTGAGGACTTTGGAATCGGGACTCCTGCATGGGTGTCTGCAGTGTCACGGGACTGAGGTGGTCCAGGGGATGTAGTGGTACCGGTGAAGATGCTGAGCCACGTCCAGTGTTCACACAAGGGTTGGAGACTGTCCCCAGTGGGGAGTGCAGCAGCAGTTTCTTCTCATGTGCATCTGTAAGAATGTAAATAAAACGAGTGTCGGTGTGCCCTTGGCTGAAGACTGGGTTGAGGACGGTGGCATTTCCCACATAGCCCCCTTCTTGGCATGCTAGAGTATTGTGCAGCTTAAAAGCCTGTAAAGGGCTTTGAGATCTTCTGTTAAAAGACAACAAAGAACAAATGGCCAGTGTGAAGGAGCTGTACCTCACAGTGGAGGAGCACAGCCCAGATTTCTTTATTATTTTGCATCTCTACGAAGCAGGAGCATAAGCCACGTATTTTTCTCTAGGTTTTTCTTCAGTTGTGGTTTTGTTTTTTTTTTTGGCTGCAGGGGTGGTTCTTCTTGTTGTCTGCTTTGTGGGAGTTGTTTTTTATTTATTTTTTTTCAATCCACAGCTCTAGTCCATTAGGTCAGTTAATGAAATTTGCTGTTGAGTCAAAGTCCAGTTGAAAAGGAAAATAATCTTGCTTGAAGGGTGGCTGATGATGCTTTGAATGGAGAGAGCGCTGTAAAAGCAGTCATGGGAACCAGAAGTGAGTATATCTTCAATAATTTAAAGGAACCTCTTTTGTGGTTTCATATTTTGGACCAGTTTGCAGCTGTCTTTACATTGACTTGGCTTTACTGGAAAGTAGTGGAGCCATGCCAGTCCCTTTCGGCTGAGGCTCCTGGCTCCCTCTGTGTGGCTGGTACCACACTGCAAAGTGAGGCACTATCTAGACAAAGTAAGATTAATTTTGTTCCCCTGTGTATTTTTCTCATGTCCATCTTGAATCAAACTGCCTGGATTTAGTGCGCTGTAGTAAGAATTTATGCAGCGTTTTGCTCTGACTTTAGCCAGGACTGTGTGTGCAAACACTGCAGGTAGATGGTTTTCTGTAAAGCATTATTCTGCTCCCTGTTTTCCCAGTGGTGCTCTGGGAAGCTGGATTTCGGACCAAACGCAGGGTTGAAGGGCAGCCAGACTAGGAGAGGGGCAGTGAGTGCCTCCAAGATGGGGTGCACAGGGTGAACTCTGCATTAGCCAAGAACTGGGGGGCATCGGGCTGCTTCATAGATATTTCCTCCTCCTTAGGCATGCGAGGATTGAACGCTGTAAATTATTGCCATTTACAGTCCAAAATGCTTCTCCTTCCCCATTGGTGCAGAACACGTTATACAAGCTGGTTTTCTGCCTTCCCCTCTGTTCTGCCTGTTAGCTCTAACTCGCATGTCCTGGTTTAGTGCCTACAGTGTGGTGGGATGAGCTAGGTGGAGGTTTCTTCTCCAGAAGGAGGCATCCAGGGTCAGGGTTGGTGCTCCGAGTATCAGCAGTACGTAGCTTCTCGCTGAAAGAGGCTGAAAACAGAGAAGTGGTTTATAGTCACAAGAAGTCTAATGTCCCAACAGGTAAAAAAGACGATGAGCAAGGCAACAGCTCGTGGAGACGATGTTTGATTTTCATTTGCTCCATCAAGCACGTTGTCTAGGTAATAAGTGTCCATATACAAACTGTAACAGAAATGCACATTTTTGGGTGGTTATTTTTTCCACTTGTCTTTTTTTAGAAACTTGATGCACCTCCCCTACGTGCCATCTTCTGCTTGAGCACAAGCACGTCTCAGGCTCACCTCTTGCAGACAAATGGGGCAGGCTTTAAAAGACAGTGTGTTCTCCTAAACACGTACCTCCGTGAACAAAGGTGTTGATTATTCTGTGTCCC
Organism: Eurypyga helias; assembly: GCF_000690775.1. Classification (NCBI taxonomy): domain Eukaryota; kingdom Metazoa; phylum Chordata; class Aves; order Eurypygiformes; family Eurypygidae; genus Eurypyga; species Eurypyga helias. Next base: position 25,914 of record NW_010226848.1, read on the forward strand.
ATGGTGAAGGGAAGGTGGAGTTTGTCCCCGGCAGCAGGGCTCTCAGCTGCTGCCCCGAGGTCATTTCCGAGCAGCAAAAAGGATATTTGAGGTGTGACTGCAGCTTCTGCGCGTGGGAGGGATGAATGCTGGGTGCCCAGAGGCACCCCGCTCTCCTCGCTGATAGGTTTTGGGCAGGCTGTCCTCTAAATCCCAGCCTAACCTTCAGAAAGCCTGGGCTGTGCAGCAGGAGGTGAGATGACACCTGAAATTCGAGCACTGGGATATTTCGTTAATGATTATAATGTTGTTAATAACAGTCGTCAGTAATGCTGTTTGCGTTGCAGTAAAGCCCAGATGGCCCAATAAAAAACACCAGCACTCCAGGGCAAACCACATCTTGGTGACTCGTTAACATCTTTTGATCACTTACCATAAAAAAATGCAACCTTCAGCACTCACAGTTAGGGAATATATATTTCCCAGAGGTCCTGCAGTGACTGTGTGTGTCCTTCTGCATGTAAATGAGCTCCTGTGCATGTTTAGATGGCGGGATCTTTAGGGCTTGTGAAGCAAGCAGAGTCCCCAAAGAGGGAAAAATCATGTTTGTGCTCTGGGAGTGTCTGTGCAAGTGCAGAGGGAAAACCTGCTTTGCAGTCTGACCTGGCCGAGAGTGTACCCAGAGCTGGGACAAGCATCAGGGCTGATGCCGTGTGATGGAGAGCGGTGGTGGGGCTTGTCCCGCTGCACTGTTCCCGTGTGAAAGGTGGCCGTGGCTCCAGCAGGACAGGGCAGTCTGCCCAGGGGAGGGGAGTGGGCCAGGGTTTGCTTGGTGACAGGGAGGTGTCCTCCATGTATGCGTGACAGCTGGTGAGATCTTCGTTGTGAGTACTGGCTGCGGAGGCAGCTCATGGGGACTCTCTTCTGAACCACTTGTAGGATTTTATAGGATTCTCTTCACTCTTCAGTAGGTTTTAAAAACAGACCATGTCTCTCTTTTCTAGAAGGATTTAGGACCTAATTTATGTAATTTTTTAAAGTATGTGAGTTCCTGAGGTAGTGTTGCTGAACAGTGAGGTTTTGCACACCTACACCCCTGGTGTCAATGGCTGCTACAGAGGAGCAGTGACAATACCATCGACTGTCTTCGTCCTGTAACAGCGTGCATCTTCAGACCTGCGGGATGCTTTGATGCTGTATCCCAGGGCTTTAATCAACTTCCAGGTAACAGGCAGTACTTGATTAAAATAAGAGATTGCTGTTCAGTAGCAATATACCTGGTTCCTCTATTGACTCATTTTCCCTCTCCCTTGGCCTTTGGGAAAATTTAAGGAGCATTTAATGAAGTTTAACTTTTTAGAGGGAAAAACCCCATCACTGTTGGTGTGTGTTGCTGATGGTGCAGTTCGGGTAGTTTAGGTTGGTTTGGTCTCCCTGAAATACTTTCTTTTTGAAGAAATTCTGTTTGTTTGAATATATTAATTCCATTTGTGGCATTACAGCTTGAGAGGAGAGAAATTGGGTCCTCCTTGAAATCCTGACTTCTTGTTGGAGGTGAATGTTTTGGGATGTTTCTGTGCCTGGAGTAAATGGTCGCTGACAGCACAGACAGCCCCTGGTGAGCACAGCTCTGGCCTACTGTTGCCCTTTGCTCCCAGGGATGTTGGAGATGCTCTGATACAGACCAGTTTGGTTTTGTGTGTTGTCTAAGGAGCATTTTTGGGATGTTTGATAGAAAATGTTTTGGGATGCTCTTGATCCGCCTGACAGAGTTTCTGGGGCAGTCGGTGGTGGTGGAGGGAGCAGAGCAGCCCTGACCTGGCAGAAGAGGCTGTACAGAGATGGGCCAAAGCTGCAGGTGGCCAGCAGCTCCAGACCTCACCTTCCAGGTGAGCCTGGGTTAGGTGGAGGGGCAAACTGCTGTGCCAGAGGCTTAAAGCCCACAGAACACATGCACCCATCGCAGCTGGAAATAAAACTAAGTAGAATTCCTTCTGGGCCTCCAGGCGACTTGAGTCCTGGTTGAGGAGGAGGTGGCTGAAGCTCCTCTGACCTTAAAACTATTTGGTTTTTCCCTGTCAGGTCTGGTGATCGGACTTGTGGTGTAGCTGTTGGAGACAAGGTGACGCTTTCGGTGTTTGCCTGCGCTGCACAAGATTTGTAAAAGTCCCATGAATGGGATATAGAGATAGCGAGGCTTTTCAGTGGCATTTTTTTAATGAACAGACTGATTTCCAAATGTCCCAATTAGCTGAGCAGGTTGAAGGCTGATAATGATTTTGTCCTCAGGCTTCTCCAGAAATACACGTGAATTTTGATTTGCCTGGCTGTGTGAAAACATGACCTTCAGATGCCAGCATCACCTTTAGGTACCCGTTTGCAGGGGTGGAAACCGCAATGAGCTTGGAGTCATTACACAACTACACTTTGACTTGCTGCTTCAGATGCTCATCTCTCCTTCCTCCTATCGCCTTTGTTTTCCCACCAAAACATACTCAGGCATTTTGTCTTTTGGACACATGTGTGGGGTGAAAAAAGTCTCCTCTAATATATGAGGCAGATTAAACTGGGTTTTTTCCCATGCTGTACCACAGGAAGAGGTGGTTTCTGTTTGGAAATGCTGTTATGGGCACCGTAACATCTCCTAGATGGACAGATAATTAGGCAACTTGCTGCTAGAAAATTGTTTCTTGTTGTCTGTTAGACATGTTGCTGAAGCACTGGACTGTCTGTATATTCCACATATCTGGAGCTCAGAAGCAGAATCTAATCTGTGCTTGAACCTGTGTAATCCTATCTTAGCCAAAGAGGGGAAAAAAGAAAAAAACATTGATGTCAGCACTGGATTTTCTGGGGATTTATACCTGTTTAATTTAGATCAGTTTGGCCTTTGTGTCTGGCGTTACAAAATCCTTCATGCATTTATGCACCGGACACCATATGGTCTGTGCTGGGGTCTAGGGAGAGCAGGGCGCTCCCAGCTGGTGCCTCCATCATCCCGCTGCTTTGTTCTGGGTCCTTGCAGGCACAGCGGGGGCCCAGCAGGTCCTGTGCGGACATCTCCTCCTCCTGGGGCCATGGGAGAGGGGCATGGCGAGATGCGCTGGCAGTGGGAAACCTTGGCACCTGGAGACCGTCCTGCCTGGCAGAGCCTCTCCGCAGCGGATATGATGTGTGGGCTCCAAAACCCTTCAGGGAGGGTCCCCATTGCTCTCCATCCTCCAGACCCCGACCTGTGACTGCCTGGTCTCCACCTTGGGTGCTGTTTGTCAGCCTGAAGCAGGTGCCGGCAGAGGCGACAGTGGTGGTTGGAGATGCTGAGTGGGGTCCTGCAGCCCCAGTCCCGCCTGGCCTCACCTCTGGGTTAAGGCAACGCTGGGAAGATACTCCAGGGATGGATTTGGCTTTCTACACCAGACTTGCTGCTTTAACGAGGAGTGAAACACTGTTAATCCTGGTGAGAGCAACAAGATGCTGAGGCTTCCTGAGCCAATCTGTTACCTGCTTAGAAGGCAAAATTAGACTCTTCAAGTGTACGGACTTAGTTAATAAGTCGTCTGTGGCTTCAGAGTCTGCACCTCTTTGCAGACATGGAAGAAACTGCTTGTCCTGGAGCACTCTGGAGTTTTTCGTCAGTCTTTTTCTCCTAAAGAAAGGAGCAAAACCTGCTCTCTCCTGGCTGATCATCAGTGCTTGCTCATTTTGCCAACCCCATTAATTTAAGCAGTGTCATGCCTCTCTCGACCTCAGTGTTTCATCTTGTTTTGCTCATGCCGTGGTGAAAGAAATTGTTGAAATGTCTCACAAGGCCATAATCTTTCTGTGTATCAAATGAGGAAAAATCTCGCTGGTAGTAGCCGCTCTGGGAGATAGAGTGGTGTCTGGAGATTAAATGCCCGTGCTGGGCCCGGTAGCTGTCAGAGGAGACACGTGAACGTGTAGAGGCTGACTGCCCTGCACGGCCATCCCTGCCTTCGTTTACAGGTGCTGCACCGCGTTGCTGTTGGAGCGTGTTTGTGTGGGGTGATAAATGTGCATGAAGCCATTTGTGTGCTCTGCTGGATCTGGGGCTCATAGAGTAGAGAATTAAGGTGCAGTTTAAAAAAAGAAAGAAGGAGGTTGAAAAGGTCAGTTGCAGATATTCAGCTGTAGATAAGAAAGAATTTTTTTATGATGGGGGCATTGAGGCACTGGAGCAGGTTGCCCAGAGAGGTGGTAGATGCCCCGTCCCTGGAAGTGTTCAAGGCCAGGCTAGATGGGGCTCTGAGCAACCTGATCCAGTTGACGATGTCCCTGCTCATTGCAGGGCGGTTGGACTAGATGACTTCTAAAAGTCCCTTCCAACCCAAGCTGTTCAATGATCATGTTGCAAGATGGATCCAGTCTGTTATGGCAGTTTCTTCTGAGGTGATAATTTCATGAGGTGTCACTCGTACGTGGCCTTGAGACCTCTGCACGACGTGCTTGGGCATTCGCATTTCCCCTGCTACCTGGGTCCCTGTTCTCTCCTCTGGGATTTTCCCCTCCCTGTCTGAGATTAGCCATTAAACACCTGGCTCAGGTGTATCCAGTGTCCCCTTCCCAGGCAGCACCAGCCAGAGCATGGGCCCTGCCCTTGCAGGAGAACGAGGAGGGAAAATGGGTTTCCAAAGAGAGTTTCTTTGGTGTGGTGATGTTCTCCCGCATGGAACAGCAGCTGGGTGCTGGAGCTGTGGTGGGTCTGCCTGTGGCCAGGATTTGGCCATGCACTCAGGCTGTTCCAGTTCCTTGTGCAGCTGGACAGGCGCAGACATTGCAGGGAGCAGCCTGGCAGAGGAGATGCTGGGAAGTGGGTTTTATGTGTGCATCAGAGCCTGACGGAGATTAAATTGATAAATGTGAAACCACTGCATCTTCTCCCGTGATTTTATGTCATTTCTACTAAATATTACAGGCCACACTCGAGGAGCAAAGGGCAGAACGTGGTCCGTACCTGTGACCTTCACAGTGTGCGTCACTAGTCCTGCAGCTGCCCACGCCTAGTAGCACCCTCTTTGTGCTAACCAGCTTTTTAATATTGATGTCAATCAGTCCAGAAGGAGTTTTCAGACCTGCTTAACCTGACAGCTCAGACCCGCTAGCTGCTGGCAGAGCTCAGCAGCCAGCATAAAAGAGGCTGGGCACTGGCTTCTGCCTGCAAAGGATGGGGGAGAAAACTGTCCTGAGGCTGAAGTGGGAATGAGCAGTGAGTGTTAATGAGGCAGCACAAACAGGACTGTGGGTCCTTCCAGGGAGACCCTGAGCCCTGGGAGACCCATGTCCTCAGGGAGACTCTGCCACTCAATGGCCTGTTTACAGCCTCAGTGTCATAGTTGCCATCTGGGGTTAAACCAAGCACCACACAGCTGCTCGCTCATTCCACCCGAAGTTGGGATGGGGGAGAGAACTGGAAGAATAGAAGTGAGAGAACTCGTGGATTGAGATAAAGACAGTTTAACAGGTAAAGCAAAAGCCATGCACACAAGCAAATTAACACATGGAATTCATTCCCCACTCCCATGGTCAGGCAGGTGTTCAGCCATCCCCAGGAAAGCAGGGCTCTGTCACACATAACGGTGACTTGGGAAGACAAACGCCATCACTCTGATCATCCTCCCCCTTCCTTCTTCCCCCAGCTCTATATGCTCCGCATGACACCATATGGTGTGGAATATCCGTGTGGGGTCGGCTGTCCCAGCTGTGTCCTCTCCCAACTTCTTGTGCCCCCCAGCCTCCTCGCTGGTGGGGTGGGGTGAGGAGCAGCAAAGGCCTTGACTCTGTGTAAGCACTGCTCAGCAGTAACCAGAACATCCCTGAGTTATCAACACTGGTACCAGCACAAATCCAAAACGCAGCCCCATACCAGCTACTACAGAGAAAATTAACTCTATCCCAGCCAAACCCAGCACCCTCAGGCATGTCTTTGCTTTTCCCTCTTCCCTTGATTGGGCTGCAGTCCAAGGATGCAGCTGTGCCCAGCGGGCAGTGTGGCAGTGTGTTGGTGGGTGTGGGTTTTGCAGCTCGCAGCACACCCCCAGCCAGCTGCCAGCCTGGCTGCAGGGGTGCTGTCACCCCCGGACTGCAGGGTGAGGTGTGCCTGTGCTGCGAAGCCCTTTATTTACTGTGTGGATCTTTAGTCAGGACCTAGCCTGGTGGGCCGAGGTGAACCTTTGACAGGCCATAGCAACAGTAGTTACAGGTGCGTATATAATCGTGGCTCCGATGTTTTTAACAACTTCCAAGCCTGCTGATTGACTCAGGCAGCCAATATTCCCCCCTAGACCAGCTATGAAGATTAAGCTGGAGCTTTGCTATCTAGTGTTTAGATTGAATAGCTTTATCCTGTAGTGGAAAGGAAAAGGGCAGGGCCTAATTCCTTGGGGGTTTCTTCCCCTGGGGAGCTTGTTCCCGTGGGAAATGCCCTGGGCAGCTGCGGGCTGGCTCTGTCATCGTGCAGGTTGGCGTGTCGTGCTACAGCACTGTGTGTCAGCGTTGCATGTTGCACGTGAGCTGCACCGAGGGGTGCCCCGTTATTTATGGCCTTTTAAAATGTGCAGGATTCAACCAAATTGCATTAAAAAAAGAAAAAAACAAACTGACACCAACTTCGGGGGCAGGTTTTTAGACAGTGGGTGGTGGTGTGCTGTAAGCTAGTGGCAAACTAATATAAACTGCGTGAAAATGGTCTGCTTGATGTCTTGCCCAGGTAAGAGCGCAGATGAAAACCAGAGGCGCATTCCTGC
>NW_010226848.1:32675-37991 GCF_000690775.1 Eurypyga helias
TTACATTTTTCTCAGAGGTAAATGGTTTTAATTGTGTTGCAGGTAACTGATGTAGGTGTCTGAAGGAGAGTTAAATGATCTGTGCAGTCCAGTGCGCTGAGGTTTTTCTGCCCGTTGCTCCCAGAGAGGCTGCAGTAGGTGCTCCAGCAGCAGCAGAGGTACTGCGCGGCCGTACGCAGTGGTGCAGCGCACCCGTAACTGCTGGGCACGTCTGGCAGAGGGTTTACAGGAGGTGCTGCTGGTTTGTGACCCCAGGTGAGCAGGGTACTCTGTGTAAAGCTTGGCCCCGATCACATAAATGGTACTGGTAGCCTTGAAGTTAGATTAAGGAAATTTTCTGAATTACTGCTCCTTTCTGGTCATTTCAAGGCTACTTAATATGTTCAATCAAAGGGTGAATTAACATTTGAAATGCCAGCTTAAATTGTACTGTTGCACTTCTGTCATAAATGACAAACACTTTGCAGTCATGCCCTTCGCAGGTGCTCTGTTTGCAAGGCTCCGCAGAGAGGAATGTAGAGGGTGTTTTGGGTAGACCTGGTGCCTAGGCTGATGCCACCTGGGCAATCTCATGGGGCAGAGGTAAATGCCAGATTACTTAGCAGCAGGCAAAACTGTCAGCTGGAAAGGCAATTCCACAGGACCAAGGTTGGTAGGAGACCTGGGAAAGCTCAGGATGGAGTTGCACCTGGAGCCCGCTGTTGGAGCAGCAAGTCCCGTCGCATCCCCTGGCAGTCCCTGCCACCCCTGGGGTGCGGCTGGGGGCTGTGCAATGCCTGGTGCCCGCTGTGCCCTGCAGGGAGCATGGCAGCCGGGCCGGGGTGCGACCCAGCCGCCCCTCTGCGCAGGAGCCCTGGGGAGGACACAGATCCCTACCCCAAGGAAAAGTTTCACGTAGCACCCAGGCCCCAGTCAATTTGATATGAGTTATTTAGTAGCGATGCATCAGTAAGTATATAACATGTTTTATTTACATCGCATTGCTTGTCCTCAAGAATTCAGCCCTTTTAATGGACATGAGTGAACCCAGTTTTCTTTTATATTTCAACATTTCTATTATAAAGAGGTTTTTTTTAAAGAAGCCTTTCTGTTTCCAAATGCATCCCTCAGTAAAGAGCAGCTGTAGCAGGAATTGGTTTGACCTCTGCTTCCTTAATTGCTTTTTGCCTGAGAATGGATGTTGCTATTGTGTAAATTACTGTGATGGTAGAAAAAGAGATTGTGAGATCAGGTGGGTGGTTTCTGTCAGGAAAATAGGTTTCTTAAATAGAAAGCAGTATCTACCTGTCCGTAACCAGAGTGCAGGTCAGTCTGAAAACCCCAAATGATAATTACCTCATTTTCTGCTTCTGAGCAGCTCATGGAGTTACTGGTTTTTTGTGGCCAAGAGCAGATTTAATCTGAAATCTACTCCAAGGTCCTTTCAGACTCTGGAAGGGCACGCTCAGATGTGGGGTAGTGCAGCTTGGTCCATTTGCACTGACACCTGAGCTCAGAGCGAGGTGCAGCACCCAATGGCTGGCTCCACCTGTTGTGGAAGAAGCTGAAAGGAAAGAGCAGGAGCCTTTTTCCTCCCAAGGCTGAAGACATGAGCTTGTGTGGAGTAGGCTCCGCTGCAGGTGGGACTGTGGCCATGGTACGCAGCTCTCCACGTCGCTTGTGTGTGCAGAAAGAGGGGCTCTGACAGAGCCTGCCCATCCCCAGGCTGGTGGCCCCTCTGCAGGGCTTTCCTGCCCCGAGGGCTCATCCGCATCAGCAGATCCCCTTCCAGCCAGGGCAGGGGCCAGCCCTGCAACAGAGTGCAGCTCGCCTGGTGTCCTGGAACGTCATTTCGGGATCGAGCCCGAGCCCCCAGGTCGGTACATGAGAGGTCCGTATGGGTTTTGTATCAGAAGTGTGATGTTAGCCGTTTCTGTGGGCTTTGGAGCTGACGGAAGCGTCAGTCGTGAGTGTAAAGGGTGTAATCAGAGCAATGGCCAGTGCGTGCTCGCCGGCATTGGAGGAAACGGGTCCTCATCTGTGCGAGAACGGGGGAGACTGCTGCGGCAGAGGAAGGAACAGCGGGAGAGCTGGTGACGCAGCCAGCCTCCGCTTGCAGCTTCTCGCCTGGGCTGTGGGCTCTTAGGGTTTTCCTTTCCAAACAGTTCCTGGAAGAACCAGTGACAGCAAGAGGGAAGATTGTGCTCCTGAATGTGAGCAAAGACAGGGCTTATTTTCACCACGCTGCTTTAGCACCTTCTCCTGGGTAAGGCCCACACAGCAGCTCTGTGCACCTCAACCTTCCGCAAATTTGCTCACCAAATACTGGCCATTTTAAGAGTGGAATAAAGCAATTAGCTGCCGAGAAAGGCATGTCCTTGAGTTTTAAAGGCTTGTGAGCTGATCAGTGAAGCTGAATTTGTGGCACACAAAGAGGTCTCATCTTCTGAGAAAGTTGTGGCTGTGAAGCTGCAAGTTTGTAAAACTGAGGTCGAATCTGGTGCCACCTCTTCTCATCTGTGTGTGTTTGGCCTTGGAAAATGTCTTCCCTGCTCTTCAGCACTAAGTCTACCTCTGGGCTATCTAAACAATGCTTGTGTAGTTAGCCCATTAATACCCTAAAGGAATCAGTGTGCTAATTACCCGACACGAGATTAGCAAGATGCTTTATAAGAATTCAAAATACTTGGATCAACAGTAAATTAACAGGTTCCCTCAGTTAGCACACCTACTCATTTTACAACCCTGACATGGATTATTTTTGAAGACTAGGTATGCCTGGGGTGGTTCCTCACTGTTAATTTATCCTTGATGGCCTTTAAGACTTCATGGTTTAAATTACTTGGTATTGTCTTCCAGGATTAGGCTTCATCTGCTTTCATTCTTGAAAAAAATGATGAAACAAAGAAGAAAAAAACTCTTACAGAAAAAGTTAGGGAGGCATTTGGTTTGGGGGGATTGTGATTTTATCACAATATTTGTTTTCTCTAGGATAATAAATCATAGCAGGACATTTAGCATAGTCACGCTAGCTACACTTGTGATCCATTGCCTTCTGGGAGAACTCGTTAATAACGCTGGCAGGCTGTGTACTAGTTGGAGATGGATGGCTTAAAATTCTTCACCACATCCTCGGAAGGTTGCTTCCCAAATAACACCAACCTGTCTGCTTGACAGTGGCACTCCCTCGGGTGCGTGTGGCTGATGGCATCACCCCCCGATAACTGATGGCGACCAGCAGAAGTGCTGCAGTCTTCCTCAGGGGGGGTGTGCCCTCAGTTCATTTTTAACTGCAGTTTGAAGGTAGACTGACACTGCTCTGAGTTTCGCTGTGATTTTTTTTTTTTTTTAATGCAATTATTTGGAGGAATGACTGGGACATTGGAAAGTTTGCTGTTGCCAAAAATAACCCCAGGTAATTTGATGTGGAGAAGCATCTCTGCCCATAAGCGGTGCGTGTCAGAGCTGTCAGAAGGTATGAAGTGAGATGTAACCTGGCGCGGCGTGTTTCCGGTGCTGCGCTGGCAGGCGACACCTGAGCCACCCGGAGCGAGCTCCCGTACTGGCACAGCAGCCGGGAACCAGCCTCTGCAGAGTGTGGAGATGGCAGAAATACTGTGTAGAACGTTAAAATAACACTAATTAATCACAGGATGTAACAGCAAATACCCAGCCTTGGCAAAGGTGGGTGGCTAAAAGCGGGGTCTAGTGCTTCGTGCTCAGTACCCTGCCTGCCTGGGAAGGGTGTGCGTGTCCTCGGGGTTCCCGAATGTGGCTTCGCTGCCAGTGCTGGTTTCCAGCAGCCCTGGAGAGCTGGTGCTGCTGGCCGGGCGGCGATGGCTACGCTTGGTGCCAGGCTCATGGCTCCACGCCGGGCTGCTCTCCCCCTTTGACCTGGCTCTTGGTGCACAAGCCTGGGTGGATTTGGAGCCCCTGCACACATCTGTTCTTTAAAATCCTTCTCTTTCCTGAGGAGGTTTTTAATCCTTAATATTCCAGCCAGTGCCAATGGATATCCGGGCTTCGGCTTGCACAGACTTTTCTTGAACTTTCTAATGAGCCCAGGCAGGGCTTCAGTCTGGAGAACACAAAATCCTTTTGCTCCTGCCCAGCAGGAGCGTGCAGGCTTTCCTGGGATCAGGCCCATCATTAGAGTTTGCTGCTGCCCGCAATCTTTTGTTCCAGGGGACTGGGTTAATCCAAAGGACGGGGTGTTGGGTTGATGTCTGTCCCTCAGTTGCTTTCCTGGACTTTTAACAAGTAGCTGCAGCGATAATTATGGAAAATTGCTTCAGTATAAACATCCCACTGAGCCTGTACATGCTTGATTGCTGTCTCTGAGTCGGGAAGGCTATTGATTAGCATTGGAATGGGTCATGACACTTGCATTTGGAGGAGGGCAGTTTGAGATGCTGCTTCTTCATTTACCCAGGTAGGGGCTGCTTGGCTGCTAAGGCCAGGCAGAGCTGTCAGCATTTCTTTACGTGATGTACTTCTACTTCAAGGCCAGGCTGGATGAGGCTTGGAGCAACCTGGTCCAGTGGAAGCTGTCCCTGCCCATGGCAGGGGGTTGGAACTGGATGATTGTTAAGGTCCCTTCCAACCCAAAGCATTCTGTGATTCTGCTTCACCTGTTCTTGCTAAATACCATGATAACCGTGGATGTGTCCTGTTTATTTGTATTGCATTTCAGTCTTTAGTGCAGCTTCTCTTATTCCTTCCAAACTCCTGATTTGGCCTCTTAATGTTTTTGAGGTGCTGAGTTGTATGTTGAAGCTGCTGGTGTCTGGTGCGTGTGGGGGGGTGTTGGCAGGGCGTTTGGCCTCCCAGGGGCAGAGGCCCGGGTGGACGAGCGATGCCTTTGCCTTGACCTGTCTCTGTTTCTGCTCTCCCCAGTGTACGGGCACAACGTGAAGAGCAGCAACGACTTCATTGGGAGGATCGTGATTGGGCAGTACTCGACGGGCGCCCCCGAGTCCAACCACTGGCGCCGGATGCTCAACGCACACCGGACGGCTGTGGAGCAGTGGCACAGCCTGCGGTCCCGGGAGGAGTGCGACCGCGTCTCTCCGGCATCCCTGGAGGTAACATGAGGTGGGAGACTAACAGCAACCAGACCAAACAGGCAAACGAGGGAAAAAAATAAAGCACCGACTGAGAACACCCCACCTCACACCCTACACACACCCCGCGGCAGCTCCGTTGCATTGAAGCGGCTGCTGACACCCAACTGGCCGCACTGGCCTCCGTGAACCGTGTCCCACCAGGTCCTGGCCGTTCCCCTGGGGCCACCGGCAGCCCAGCCGGCCGGCCCTCTTGCTGCTCGCACCCGGCACC
>NW_010226848.1:38063-41488 GCF_000690775.1 Eurypyga helias
AGAGTTGGGAGTTGCCTCCGCTGTCCTTCCGGTCCAAATCCATGGCTCATCCTCTCGGAGATATAAGTACCCGTGTGCTCTCGTTGGTGAACGTGGTAACTAGGCTAGAATATTTTTTTTAAGCGGTACAACCTGTGGTGAAATCGATTCTGACTCCAGTTTCGTCCTTGTACTAGTTTTAACAGAGTTAAGCTCCTGTGAGTACGTATGCGTGCGTTTGTGTGCCGGGGCACGCGCGTGGCTGTGCAGCCTCGTGTCGGACGGGTCCGATGTCACGTCAGCGGTGAGACCTGCCACTCTCGATAGCAGTCTGTGTGCGTCAAGTAGATACACTGATGATATAGCAAAGTAAACGTTTCCAGTAGCATTTGTACCGGGAAAGCCAGCTCCTGTCGTTTCAAACCTGTGTTGTGCAAAAGAAACCTGCTGCGGGGACTTTTGCAGTTAAGAAGACCCAAAATACACAACTGTAATGCTCTCACAGACTGCAGTGGCTCTTTCTGTGTTGTGTGTGTTAACCCAAGTAGTTTTCCAGGTCACCAAGTGAACTTAGCTTACGGTCAAGCTGTCCTGTTGGTTGCTTCTGTACATTTTATTTTTGTCACAGCATATTGTCTGGTATGATGCAGATTGTATATTTATTAAAAATAAAATTCTATTTAATTGTGCCACATAGACTGGGGTGATGTTTGTTAGCAGAATCCATCTTTGCATTGAGTTCCATCAGTTGTGTTTATGGCACAAGGAAAGCCAAAATGTTGTTGGTTGTTGTTGTTGTTGATGAATGAGGAGTAATTTCAGAGAAACTGAGGACCTGCTGATGGAGATGGGTCAGGAGAGCGAGCCAAGTGTGTTGGAGGTGGGTCAGGAGAGCGAGCCAAGTGTGTTGGTCTGGCTGTGCGTGCTTCCTATCCAGAGGACACCCAATGTGCTGGGAGTCGGATGTGTCAGGGTCTCTGCATCAGGCTCTGGGTCTTGGCTCTTTGCAGAACTGGGCCCCGAATGATTACTATTTTTTATTGCTCTATTTATCAATATTGAGACTGCATAAAAATCTGTATCTTGCTTACAGCCCTTCCAAGAAACCGGAGAAGACAGACGTTGCTCTGAAGAGAGCTGGGCCTGGCCCATGACTTTATGGTCTTTCCATGTCTTCGTTTTGGAGGGTCTGTTCTGCCGCCAGCAGCGTTACCTGTGTTGGGCCGGAAAGCCTAGGGGTGTTACGGGTGGGCTGACTCTGCCGCCACGACAGTGCTGTGTGATCAAACAGGGGAGATGGGGAAGGACCCCAAGCTCTGGCTGTATCCTGCTCCCTAGGTCACCTGGGAAATTGCTGGGCAGTAGCCAGTGGCCCCTGCAGTGGCCCAGGCCCGTGTCCTGCTCCCCCCGTGCACCCCGCTTTGCAGAGCCTTCCCACAGCCATGCCAGTCCCCATCGGCTGTGTGGGAGAGGAACAAACCGATGTGCTCTCTGTCTGCCTGGGCTCAGAGCCAAGTCCCATTCCACTGGAAGCAGGAGAGTTGCCTTGAGCAAAATTAAGGTGTTTGGGGGGCGCAGGGACTTGGGGCTGGGTGCTGCGGGAAGCTTTGCCTTCGCTTGTGGCCACTCGAGCTGGAGGTCAGAGAGATGGCTGGAGCTGGCATGCAGTGGGGCAGGCAGCACTCTCTCCCCTCTGTTCATCAAGTGCAGCCCGAAATGAACTCCACCTACCCCCCGTGCTTGTAGTATTATTTTGATTTTTTAATAGGAAACAATACATATATATGCCTATTTCGCCTCTGTTTGTTGTTTGGTTGCTACAGTTAGATACAGGTGAGTCTTGAAAAGAAAAGAAACCCCAAACTTGGTGCTTGTTTGGGCAGATGTCGGTGTGTTGGTCAGTAGTCCTTGCTGCGGTCCAGGGTGTTTGCGCTCCAGCGTGAGGGTCTCTCTTGTAACACGGATACCAGCATCCCTGCAGCACACCGTTGGTCTGGGACCTGCTCTGGTTTACCCTGAGTCGTGGGTGTTTTGTTCCCTTCTGTGGTCCGAGCGTCCCTGTGCGTGCCCTTTTGTGATGGCCAAGTCTGACACGGTGACGCTGCCATCATGGAGGAGGGAATGCGAAGTGTACGAGGAGGCTACAAAAGACATCATATCTCCTCTCTTCATCCAGAAGCCATCTCTCAGCTGCTGGGGGAGACACCCTGCTCTCGGACTGATCATGGCACAACCTAGGATAGAGGATGGCGAAACAAGGCCTCGGTGACCTCATTGCCAAACCATCACCTGGTTGCGGTGGCTGGAGGTGAAGACAGGTAGGAGCTTAGCCTTGGCGTGGTCATGCACTCTGTCCCCTGGTGAACACCCTCGCTTCTTACCGGCTACTGTACGTAGCTCCCTGCTGCTCTATGTTGGCAGCACAAAGCGATGGGTACAGCGGTGGCCACAGGGCTGCCCATGGGCATCCTCTTTCCGAGCACGTTGTGGGTAATTTCAGTTCTAACCTGCCACTCTGCAAGGTGGAATTCCTCCTGCCCCGGAGGTCGATAGCTAATCTCTGGCTTTCCTCCCTGTTTATCTCATCAATAAGTCACAGCGGAGAGGGAGCCCATGGGGTGTCTTGGGCAAACATGCGCTGTAGGAGACTGATCCCTTCCCGTAACTGAGAAAGTCTCAGACAAGGAGCATTGGTTTCAGCAAATGCTGCCATTAACATTAATATTTGTCCACGGGGCATCTGTGGGCAGCAGCATGAGCTCTGGGCATCCACGGGAACTGACCTGAGACTTGCCATGTGCTCTGCTCAGGCACTGAGGATGAAAGATGGACAGAAGGCACTCTTGACCCTGAGTCTGCCCTTGGAGCCATGAGGTCTCTGTTTCACAAGGAGGAGGGTGTCATGCACATACACTGCCAAAATTGGTGAGGGAGCCCTGAGGAAAGGTCAGTAAAAGGCAGGATTGAAGCACGCTGAGGAGCTCCTGACCTGGAGGGCAATCAGAAGACAGCGTGAGGAGCAGAAGGGCTGAATAAACGAGACACGGATGAGCTCCTGGGGCTGCATCCTGCAGGTCGAACGCATCGAACGTTTTGTGAAATCAGGAGGTAACCCGAAGCACAGCTGCAGTTCAGCCAGCTCCGTGTGCATGCCGTGTGTGTGCTTTCCCAGTGCTGGGAGCAGGGCTGGTGGCCAGCTGCTGTGCTGGGCATGGAGCCGCCGGCCCGGGGGGCAACACAGGGGGCTCCGTGTCCCCACCTGCACTGGTGGGGAGAAGCTGCAGTGGTGGGTCTGTCATGAGAAACAGGATTAAAGTTATTCTGGATCTCTGCTTCCTCTTTAAGCATAAACATTTGTGCTTTGGGAGTGGACTGATGTGCTCCAGGAGTTTTGTTCCGTAGTTGGTGATAACTATGGAACCAGGCTGGGTGGGGAATGGATCAAG
>NW_010226849.1:0-553 GCF_000690775.1 Eurypyga helias
AGCTGCCCGATGCTGGTGTTTCTGCAGGATGAGTCCGTCCTCGGTGAGACAGGTAATGGGGAGGGGGATACTTGTGCCCCCCAACACGGGCAGCCCCTGCCTGCTGTCGGGCAGCTGAGGAGGGAATGCTCTGCCCTGTTTTTCTCCTGCCAGGTGGGCTCGACCCCCAGCCCCCCTTCCCCAAGCAGCCCCTGGACTGGGAGGAGGACATCCAGCTCTGCTCCTGGTTCCTGGACAGGAAGGTGAGACGGGGAGGCCATGGGGGGAAAAAAAAACAGCAGGGGCGCCCCCGGGATGCCCGCAGGCACAGTGTGGGGGGCGGGCTGGCCAGCACCCCCCAACCTCCTCAAGCATGGGAAAAGACCCAGGCATCCTGCCCCAACCTGGCACAGCTCCCGGGGGGGGATATTGGTGCCCATGGCCCCCCCTGGCCACCCCATTGCAGGAGGAACTGCAAGCATCCCACACCGCCTACATCCAGCAGCACCCCGAGCTCCAGGCACTGCTGGCCGACTTCCTCCAGGCCCTGCTCCTGCGGCAGCCCCCCGACCCC
>NW_010226849.1:594-1611 GCF_000690775.1 Eurypyga helias
CCAGCCCCTGCTCCTGCGGCAGCCCCCTGACCCCAGCTCCTTCGCTGCCCAATTCTTCGCCCCATTTGCCCGCCAGCGGCCCCCCGGAACCCCTTTCGCCTCTGCTGGGGCTGCCAGCCCTCCCCCCAGCCCCGCACCTTGCCATCCGCCGTCTAACGGGGAATAAAGCTGCCAGCACGACTTCTCCAGGTCCGTTAGCTTTGGGGAAACTGAGGCACGGGGAGGGCAGGGAGTGCTGAGTTGCATGCTAAACCCACCCCTCCGCGAGTCTGGGCAAGACCCTGTCCCCCTCCCAGCTGTTCTTGCGTGGGGTGGGGGTGTCTGGGGCATACGCTGGGGCATAGCCTGGGGTAGGGCCAGGCTCGTATCCCTGTGCCAGGGCACCCCACATGTCCCTGGGGGCAGAGCCCCGATGTCCGCCTCTCTGTGGGTCACAGCCCGTCTGGCAGAGGGGTGCCAGTACTACCTGGGCACCCACGGGGGCACCTGCAGTGCACCCCCTCCCACCTCCACAGCCAAGAGGGTCCTCAGGACGGAGCGCCCCACTTTTGTAGGCACATCCTGGCCTGCCATGACACTGAGCACCACATCTTTGGGGTGAGTGTCCCCCCAGCCCAGGGGTGGCGTGATCACCCTGAACCGCAGAGCCTGCCCGGCTGGGTGTTCCCTCCAGCAGCTGAGGGTGCTTTTTGACCTCCTCACGTGCTTGTGCAACGCACGCCTGCTTCCTCCTCGCTCCCACTCCTTTGGCCTTTCCCCTACTCCCGGGGGGAGCGGGAACCCTCCCTCCCCACGCTGTGGGACACTGTCCCCTGTCCCTCCAAGTGCCCAAGGAGCAGGACCCCCAGCACGGGATGGAGGGTGACACGCGGGTACGCTCCCGCACCCCTGGGCACACTGGTGTGGGTGCCTCGTGTTTGCACACGCGTGTGCACGGTGAGGGGGAAAGAGGGGCTGGGTCCCCCCTCTCTCCTGGCACAGGGAACTGAGACCGTGTGGTTCGGAGCACCTACCCCC
>NW_010226849.1:1700-1947 GCF_000690775.1 Eurypyga helias
TCTCCTCTCCCCCCACCACCTATCCTCAGTGGGGGTGGGGAATGGGGTTGTCTTTTAAAAGCTGGGAGGCTGACACTGCACCCAGTGACGAGGTCAGGGCTTCCCATCAGCATGTCCGGATCAGGCCCAGCCATGCCATCGCTGGAGCCAGGTGAGCCCCACGACATGTGGGTCCCCCCACACCTCTTTCCTCCCCCAGGACCCTTTTCCCTCCACCCTGGGACCCCTGGTTCTGCTCCCCATGTGG
>NW_010226849.1:2162-2454 GCF_000690775.1 Eurypyga helias
GGGGCCAAGCCCAGACTTTTGGCACCGGGGGGTGCCCCATGCCCGCGCAGCGCTCTGACGCCCGCGATCAGACCTACCTGGATGAACTCATCAGCATCCCCAAGAGCAGCGGGGTAGGTGCTGCCGGCCTGGCACCCCCGTCTGAGGGTGGGCAGAGACGGGGCGGGGGGCTGGGAAGGGCCACTGCAGGGAAGGGAGACGTGCCTGGGACGTGCTCTGGGGACCTCAGCATCCCCAGACCCGGCTCAGCCAAATCACAGCCACAGGCCGAGCGTTTCCACACTTAAAGATG
>NW_010226850.1:0-4420 GCF_000690775.1 Eurypyga helias
GGGTGGGGTGGGGGCTGGGACTGCCTTACAGGGCCTCCCATGCAAGTTAAACCCCTGGTCTGTGAGCTGGGGTACAGAGGGAGAGAGTCCGAAAACATGAAAAATAACCCCAAAAGAACAAAATTGAGGAAAGAAAACCCCATGGGTTAGAAAACACTTGTGTTCAGCAGCCACAGCCTGACGCGGTTTATCCAGGGAATGTGTTGCTTTTCCTTCCCCCTCTCCTTTCCCACACACCTTTCCTCGCTTCTCAACACGGCGATTTTGGTTGTTCAATCCCTGTCAACGGTGGGAATAAAACCTCATCGTCCCGAAAGACCCGAGCGCGGCGCGTGACTCCACGCTGCCTGGACCACCCTGTCTGAATCACCCTTTCCACCCAAAAAAAACAAAAAGGGAAATTCCCTCCTTGGTTTCTCCTTACCATCCTGCTGACCTCTCCTGGAGATGCTGCTGGAGTGAGCAGGACTCTGGCTGCTCCAGTGCTTGGGATGAGAGGCGATCCCGGCCGGACCAAGGCCGGCAGAGCTTGTTCCTTGGGTCAAGGAGCTTCTCTCCAGGCTGGAAGGATAATGAATAACAGCCCTCCCCTTGGGCTCTGCCTGATTCCCTGGGGGAGGAGAGGGGCTGAGTCCTTTCCCGGCTGGCAGAGCAGGATCTGGGCATGGATTTGCACCCGGAGTCCCGCGTCCTACAGGAACGCTGTAGGGTTTGGGGAAGAAGATGCTACAGCGAGTTTTGGGGAGAAGACATTCCCTTTTGGGGGTCTTTGCCCTGGGGCGGGTCCCCCTGAATCAGCAGCCTTTTCAAGCTGGGAAAAGGAGGGAATAGGGAAAAGGCCCTGCCAGGTTTGGGGGGACCTGACAGTGGGTGATGCGACGGCATCACTGCAAAATAGGTGCTGGGGGTCTTTGCTCCCTGCCTTGGAAGGAGGAGGGTACTCCACATCTTGCACACTTGCCTTGCACCCCAAATTTGCTCCACCATCCCACCGGGAGCAGAGGGGGGGAAAGGATCCAGTCAGGGAATGGATTTTATCTGAAGGACGGGCAAGGAGCGGCGATTTGCAGCTCTTGTGGCTGCGCTTTGGTGATAAGCAAAACCTCCCTGGTCCAGTCCCTCATTAAGGAGGGGATGATAATGATTTTTCTGAGCTAACTAAGGCAAGGTGACCTCCGGGAGCACTGCTCCAAGCCCCGAGCAGGCAGGGAAGTGCTGCTGCCTTCGCATGACCACGGGATGCTCCGAGACCCGGCCTCTCCTCATGAACCCGGGGAGAGGGGAGGATATGTCTCCTTAATTCCAGAGCACGAGCTCCAGCAGCTTTATCCATGGGTCTTCACGTCTACCTTCAAAGCTCCTTGACCTCCTGACCATCCCGAAACCCCACTGTTGTTTTCCTGGCTGCAGTGCAGCAAATTAATGAATAATCCCCCGACACACCTTCGAGCCCAGAGAGACGCCAAGAGACTGGGGTCAGACACCTCCACAGCTGCCCAGCTAACAGCTCGGGGTCCAAGCAGTGTCCAAAGGTCCTCAAAACCTCCAAAAAACCCGACACCCAAGGGATTATTCATTGACAAAAGAGGGTGAAGGGGATGCACGCGGGGAGGGACGCAGCTCCGCTGCATCCAGGAGGGATGTCAGTGCTTGGTTAATTACAGCTGAACAGCAGGGAATAATTCAATTAAAGGATGAAATAAAAAATAAAAACAGTGGCGTTTGGCCAAGCGTTGAAGCTGTTTGTGAATTTATTTGTGAAGCAATGACATTTTTTGGTGGGATGGAAAACGCTCCGGCGCGCCGGCGCGTCGCCGCTGCAGGGATCCAGGCAGCAGAGCTTGGCTGGGGCTCTCCGGCAGCCCCCGGAGACACATCCAGACCGGGGAAGCATCCCATCCCCCAGGCTCACCCTAAGGATCAGGAGACCAGTCGTCAGCTGGCGTAAATTATAGGAGCAGGATGCCAGCGGGTGCTTCAGTTGGGTTTTCCATGCCAGGGTGTGCGGTTTGCATGGGGGGAGGGGGCTGGGGACCCTGAACACGGCCACTCCTGCACTGCCAGGGTGACGCGGGGTTGTTGGCTGCTGTGTCCTGGCTGGGGTGCTCCTAAGCAGCCAAAATTTCGGGGAGAAGCCACCCTCCAAACCCTCGCTGGCACCGCTGGAGCTGCTGGCGCTGAGCTGGCCCAACAGCAGAGTCCCGCTGGAATTTCCTGTCTTTGCAGCTACTCTCTTCCCTGTCACATCGGGGCCACGAATAGCCAATGCATTCCCAGACTGCAATGAATTCCCAAACTCCAACGCATTCCCAGACTCCAACGCATTCCCAAACTGCAGTGAGTTCCAGAATTGCAATGCCCTCCCAAATTTCAATGCATTTCCATTGCACTGAGTTCCAAACTGTAATGCATTCCCAAAATGCCATGCACTCCCAAATTGCAGTGCACCTCCAAACTGCAGTGCATTCCCAAATTGTACTTCATTCCCAAACTGTACTTCATTCCCAAATTGTACTTCACTCCCAAATTTCCAGGACCCTGCCTTGCTGCTGTACTGGAGGGTGGACGCGGGACACTCTGCCCTCAAGCCCAGGAAGGAGTGTGATAGTGGGGTTTGCCCAAAAATTTGGCTTGTGGCTGGAGCCTTCCCCCCTCTCCCCTCCCCGCCACGCTCCTCCCCACAGCTGCCTGCACTTGGGGGGTGCCCAAAGCTGCTACCACCCCCACAGCAGTGGGGAAACTGAGGCAGCAGGGCTTTGCTAAAGCTCATGGAGTGCCTGGGCCAGGCAGAAATCAGGTGGGAGTTGCTTTTTTTGCCTTCTTTCTTCTCCCTTTAAAAATAAAACAGTTGAAATTTAATTATGGGCAGCTTTTATTCTCCACTGCTCCATCTCCAAGGGCTTTTTTTTTTCCTTTTTTCTCTTTCCTGAGTTAATTGGTGCCTTTCCAAAGTCAGCGAACGTCTGGAGGAGGGGAGGACAGGAACAGAGCTGGACCCTGTATGGGAACAGGGAGACGTTTTCCCTAAATTCTCCCCACCAGGCACAGCCAGAGTCCCACTGTGTCCTCCCTGCAGCCCAGCATCCCTGCTGCCAGCACCCATGGGTGCCCCAGAGCCTTGGAGGGAGCAGCTGATTAAAAGCAGAGGAAAACAGTGCATTTCCAGGTTTGGGTTTGGTTTTTTTTTTTGGCCCAGGGGACAAGCAGAGCTGGTCACATCGTGCCACCTTCACGCCGGGTGGGTTTGGGTCCCCGGGGGGTTCACAGTGTGGTTTGAGCCCCAGAGGGACCTTCACCCCTGGCACCCAGCAAAGTGGGTGTTTTCAGCCCCAGAGAGGCTGAAATATTAACCCAGCAAAGCCAGAGCTGTCCCAGGGTCCAGGGACGCGCCGGGTTGAAGTTTAACTGGGTGCCATCACGGTTGGCGGGTGCAACCCTGCCCCCCTGCACCCAAAGGGATCCCTGCCTGCCTGGGGCAGAGCTGGAGGCTGTTGGGGGGTGAGATGCAGCCCTAAGCCTCTGCCCCAAAGCGGCTTTTGCTGGTTCTAACCGTATTTTCGGGTTTTTCCCCATTTCAGACAGGTTTCTAAGGAGAAGCCTCGGAAGCTGTGGGTGTTCCAGCCCTCCCACTGTGTGCGTGGAGCAGAGTCACCCCCATAGACCCTGCCAGTAGGTCAGGTGTGGGTTTGGGGCTCTGCACCCTCCCTAATCCCCCAGCCTGACCTTGACAGGCTCTGCCTGCCCCCTGTGTGTGCACCCCATTCGTGCACCCTGCATCCTGGTACCTGCACTGTGCACCCCGTCTGTGCACCCTGCACCCCACGCGTGCACCCTGGGGTCTGCAACCCGCACCCCTTGTCTGCACCCTGCACCCGATGTGTGCAACCTGCACCCTACCCCCCGCACCTCGCACTCTGGTGCCCGCACCCTGTAATCTGTGTGTGTAACCTGCACCCCAATACCTGCACTCTGCACCCCATGTGTGCATCTTGCACTGCATGTGTGCACCCTGCACCCCAATACCTGCTCTGTGCACCCTGTGTGTGCACCCCGCACCCTGGTGCTCTCACCCTACACACCCTATGTAGACTTTGCACCATATGTGTGTACCCTGCACCCTGTGTGTGCATCCTGCATCCCTGTGCCTGCACCCTGCACCCCATGTGCACACCCTGCACCCCATGTGCCTGCATCCTGCAATGTACACCCTGCACCCCATGTGCCTGCACCCTGCATCCCATGTGCACACCTTGCACCTCACGTGTGAACCCTGCACCCGATGTGTACACCCTGGGCTCTATGCATGCACCCAGCACTCCATGCATGTACCCTGTATGCCAGATGTGCACCTGGCACCCTGTATGTGCACCCTGCACCCCACGTGTGCACCCTGCACACGCACCCTGTTCTCCATGCATGC
>NW_010226851.1:0-990 GCF_000690775.1 Eurypyga helias
CAACCCAAACCATTCTATCATTGTGACTTAAGATTCTGCTTGATTTAAGTAATTCTACATGAAAACTTCCCAGAAATGAACCAAAATAGGGTAACCAGCTCACCCTTTATAGCTAGTGACAGAGAAAAGTTAATAACAGTAGGATCTCAGATCTAGCGTATTATAACCCATCATTGTAAATCTGGTCTATGTCTTCACCCTGCCAAACAAAACAAATGGCATCTAATGACCACGGCTAGCATTAATGTATGGCAGAGAATAACCACTCCATCATTTATTTCAGCTCATTTAACGATTTCTTCTTTTTTAAGTGATACTGTTATGGATTTGGTTTTTGTATTGCAAACCTGACAGCTGAACACAGAAAAAAATCTGGTCCTAGTTCATGGTGTCAGAAGCTTGCGTTTTACAGGTCCAAAGTTCCTGTGTGAACTGGAAGATTCCTCCCTTTGTTTCCCATCTCCTGTTTATTCCCCACAGCACAGGATACACATGGTATTGAAAACTGATATATACATAACTTACTTTGCACATACACTTTTTCTGGTGGGTTTGAGAAACTGTCTGCCCTAGAACATATGAATAAAGATGTGTGACTGTGCAATTTCCTTCTGTAAAATATAAGTCTACTAAAAAAATGGGATAAGTTTGTTACTGTTCCCTATGAATATTGTTGGTCATTGTCATGAATTATGCATTTTTGCCTCCTGGGTCCAGTGTCCTCTGGCATTTCTTAAGCAGTAGCTCAATATTTTCTACCACTCTGATAAATCATTCAATAGGGAAACGGTAAGTCCTGATTCCTGAGCCACTGTTCAGAGGCACTGACTGATGTGGGTTGTTGAACAGCTTAGTTTTACATTCCACAGCTGAAAGTCTGACATCCAAGTCTTTTATAGTCCACAAGGTCATAGGGACATCAGAGTTGTGAAGTGTGTTTTCAGGTTCTTGGGTGCTAGGAAATGGCTTGAAATTCAGCAGGGAAAATTC
>NW_010226851.1:1021-10917 GCF_000690775.1 Eurypyga helias
AGTAGAGGCACAGGTTTTTTCTGATTTTTTTTATCTTTTACTTTACAGAAATACCAGATAAGAATGGTGTCCCAAGGAGCTGATATTTCTTTCTTTAAGGAGAATTAGGGGTCAGATATTTCTATAATGTTCACAATACCTATGATAAAAACTATTCAGTGAAAATAACCTGGGGCTTTCTTTTCAGGACTGAATCTATTCTGGAAATCTCTGCTATATATGTTGTGAAAAAGATTGTTTAGAATTGTTGGAGGAATTCTGCTGTTCACAGATTATGGGTTAACTAAACAATGCTTTAGAGAAAAATAGTACAGTTTCATTTCAAAATGAGTGGTTGTAACCCAACCCTGTACACTAACAGTCTGGGTTATTTTTCCCACTACTATACACTACAACTTCCCTTTAGTTCCCAAAGCTAAGTGAAATAACAAAGTAACCGTACTAAATAAGTCTTGACCTCTTAAATGATTTTTCTCTCTCCATATTGGAAGTCCTTCTATTCTATATTTTGTCAGAGGCTCTAAGAAGCAAGTATACTACAGAGAGATTCGATGTAAGATATTCAAAGCAAACAAAATTCAAAAACAGTGTCAGAAGCATGCATGGCAGGCAGAACTGGAAGGTTTAGATTGTTTCCATCTGGGAGCAAAAATGAGTCTTGTGCCCTATGCATCTATCCAACCAAATGTCACAAAAAACAGTCACAAAGGACATTTCACAGATATGGTAAAAATGTTAATGAAATTTCTCTGAAGAATACATATGACTAATGTAAATGCTTTATTTCAAAGTCTCAGAGAGCTTACAATATATTCTGTATTTGAAAATATTCACATCGAAGTATCAAAAAAAAAAAAAACCCACAAGAATCAATGTCAGAGCTAAAATCTTTCTCCTAGGAACATTACGATAAATACAGACAGATCTGAGGATGATGCAAGGGGATAAAACTGGAAAGAAAAAAATTACAATTAATGACTGCGACTATTGTAGATGATGTACCATCTATGTCATTCCTGAAAGAAGAGAAATAGGAAATGAGAAATGAGGGAAAAGCATTTCCTTCTTCTTTATGATAGAAGCATAATAGATGTAAAGTCCAGTTTCTCCATAAGGCCTTCACTCCATTTCTAACACCTTGCAGTGAAGGTATCAGACAAACTTGTCAGAGCAAGGGCTTCTGCAGTGTGTTCATACCAGCAGAGTAGTCCTGCAAGTATCACAGAACCACAGAATGGTTTGGGTTGGAAGGGACTTAAAGATCATCCAGTTCCAACCCCCCTGCCGTGGGCACGGACACCAGTTTTTCGTCCACCAACACCCCCAAGCCCTTCTCCTCAGGCTGCTCTCAATCCGTCCTCTGCCCAGCCTGTACTTGTGCTTGGGATTGCCCCAACCCAGGTGCAGGATCTTGCACTTGACCTTGTTGAACTCCATGAGGTTGGCAGTGGCCCACCTCTGCAGCCTGTCAAGGTCCTTCTGGATGGCATCCCTTCCCTCCAGCGTGTCGACCACACCACACAGCCTGGTGTTGTCAGCAAACTTGCTCAGGGTGCACTTGATCCTACCATCCACTTCACTGACAAAGATATTAAACAGTACCAGTTCCAATATCCACTCCTCAGGAATGTCATTTGTCACTGATCTGCACTCAGAGATCGAGCCGTTGATGACTCTCTGAGTGTGACTATCATGTCAATCATATATCCCACATGTTTGACAAACTGCTCTATGCCACTGTTGTTGATTTCTTTGCTATGATTTTGTCTTGGTGATCATTTCTTTTATATTCAGTTGCGGAAAGAGCTTGCCATGCACACACTTTCTCAATATGTTACATGGCTGCTTGTTAGTACACAGTAGGGAGCTGATCATAAATAATCCCAATTCTATTCTTATCTCTCTGAGAGACACATGCTGTGTGCAGCCGGGGGAACTGAATTGTCCAAATTTATGTAGTTATCCTAAAATGCAAGATGGAGAAAGAGAAACGCTGGGATCTGACATATTGACACATTGGCTCTAAATCCTTCATCTGACTCTGCACACTCTCTCGTATATCATTTTGTTTGCTAGCTTCCTTTTAAACTGCCTTCTCTGTTAGGTTTATGATCTTGCTCCATAATAATAATAGAAAGATAGGTAGTGATTTTAACAGCAGTTAGGAGTGAGATTTGTTTTCTTCTTTTTTATTTCTGCAGAAGATAGAAATGTTTGCTGAAATTTTTCTTTCTTCCTCCTTGATTTTTGTTTTTCTTTATTTGTTTGTTGTTCTGACATGAAATTTGCCTTCAGAACTGAGTGGTATTTTTCACACATTGACAAAGCTATAATGAAAGTAAAATTCCATGTGTTGTTTGAGAAGACATTTTCCTCCATATCTGAATGGTGCTGAAAACTCTGTGGAGTTCACCAGGATGTAACTGTTACCCTAGGACCAAGTACATAAACAATGAGGCCAAAGAACTCTTATTTTCCTTCCAAAATGTTATAAAGAGAAACAGTTCAGTGGAGAACCTGTCAAAAGAGCAATTATTCTTTTATTTTTCCTCCCTTGTCTGTTCCTCAAGTCACGTTAAGACACTTTGATTGTTCTCAAAGTTTTCATCCGTTGTTTCTCCAGTTTTCATCCAAAACTTGGGTTTTGCCATCGCCTTGTGGGTTCAGAGACATGCAGCTCTAGTTAAAACCGCAGCACTACTAAACACCACATAGCCCTGTGGCACCGTACCAATGCATGGGCCTCGGTTGCTCATACAAAAGGATGGCAGGGCTGGGAGTCTAGCTGCTGCTCTCCAGTCAGCAGGGTGTGCCTGCACACCATATAGCAGGTGCCTTATCCAAAAAACTAGTAAACCATCACAGCTTTTTTCATGTCAGTTTTGTTAGAGATCAATGCAGAAGGAAGCTAACATGGGGATGTAAGGTCACTAAAAAACAAAAGAAAGGTGTTCTATTGATTTACCTGTCGTGTGAACTGTTCTGTTCTTAAAATGTGAGACACTTAGCAGAAGCTCCTGACAGTGGCCCAGTTTATCTCTCTCTAACAAGTAAAAGTTGGTATTTTGAAAAGTCTATAGGGGTGAGGGATTCGTTGCATCGCAGTTGACGTCTAGGACTAGCTGTTTGCTAAACAGCCAATGGAGGGAGAGAGGAATTGATGGGCACCAAATCCTCCCATTCTACCCCAGAACTACTCTGTTTACTTGCTTAGTTTTCATTGAAGTAGTTTAATCAATTCTATCATATAAGTCCACAAGTGAAAAAAATGCCTTGGTTTTCATGGAAGGATGTTAGCCACCAGTTTTGTGTTCTTCTCTAGCTTTTATGCTTGTCTGAAGGAAGAAGATCTGTTCCTTATTATCATCATCTATTCAAAATCTCCAACGCTTAGTCTTCAGAGCAAGAGTGGCTTGACTGATAGCCCATTAGATACAATGCCAGTCAATTTTACTGTTGAAAAAAATTTTTACTCTTGAAAATGGATGTCTTTATTTTCTCTGTCAGAGCACTTATTTGAACAATAAAGAACAATAAATACCCCTTACTTAGATAGCAAATGTAACCCTACACGGTATTTTTACTGACACTCAAATTCTAGTGAAATTTATGCTTAGCAAAGAAAATCAGAACTGAAACAGAAAATTAACACAAAAGTATTTATAAAAGTACAAGGGAAAAGCAGCATATACTGGTACTATCCCAGATGTCAGAGCAACTGATCAGTGAATAATCTCAGTTTATTCTTTCCATGTAGGAGACACACAGCAACACTGAACATGGCACCTGTCTCCTTCTGGCCTGTTTGTCCATATGTCATTCTACACTCAACATCAAACAAGATGTTTTCTGTTTAGGAGTCACTTCCTATGCAAAACACATCACACAGTCCCAGAGAAAGGAAGAGAGGGAACAGGAATATTGGTGACAGCTTAGAGAAGACGACTTGTTTTTGTGAGAAAACACTGAAAAACTTAGCTGAAGACAGAGGTCTTCCATTTTATTTTAGCTACTCGGAGACGTGGCAGGTAGAACATGAGGGCACTGAGCTGATCAGGTCACTTCTGTGGTTAGGAATCTCTCGTGCAAGGGAGGGGAAGAACCCTCCTCTGATTTGGACTCACATGAGAAGAGCTGAGAAGGTGCACCTAGAGAAGCACTTTTGACTTCTGCTTGTGGCTTGAGCACAAATTCTTGGGGAGAATGAGAGATCACAGCCATGTCCCAAGTGATTGGGCTGTTTGGAAGTTGCCTGAAATATGAGATAAGGGAGAGATGTTAAATTGTGCAGAGGAATAGTACATATATGGGTTAACACAGGACTTGTAAAATGTCCTCTTCTAGTCATCACCTCACAGTCTTTCCAACCAAACTGGGTGGTTGATATCCATATATGGCAAAATGGCACCATGTACTTTGCCTATTTCAGAGCTCTGAAGGACCAAGTAAATTTCTGCTGCTGAGATATGGGCACCCATGTAGTGTCTCCTATAGGAGAGACGATGGGGAAAGAGAAGAAGGGGTCTTTCATCTAACATCAGTTGCTGTCTCCCTTTAGCACAACCTGTTGGTGGTAGCAAAATGAAGAGCAAGGCTACCTGTCCTCAGAACTCTGCACCTCTCTCTGTTTCTTCCCTCTCCCCTTTCTCTGCTTCCCACCTACTGTGGGTGAACCTATTCCAAGAAACTTTGAACCATCCTGCTTGCTCTAAATTCTCCCTTCCTTCACACTCTCATTTTGGCACAACAGTAACATATCTTTCTCTTCCCACTCCTCCCCAGCAAACCCTAAGCACCACAGTGGAGTAAATATTCTGCAGGAAACATGCAAAGAAGACACTGGAGCAGTAGGAAAACTGCCTGGCACAGCTTTGAAGTAACCAACTATCTGGATATGTGCAGCAGCAACTCAAGCAGCCCACTCCTTCTCCAAGCAAGAGTGACCCATGTGAGAAGGTGACAGAAGCCACCTAGCGCACCATGTGCTGTGTGGGACATGGGGAGAAACTTTCTTAACACCATTTTGCAACATGTACAACCTGAGTACCAATTTTCTTCTTCCTCCACCCCTCCAAAATGTCAGTTTTGGTGTGGCCTTCTCAAAGGGACGGTAAGTATCCAGACATTTGGGTAAAGATATGTGTGTATTCAGAGCCTTCAGGTCATGACCACAGGAGGGGATATTTAAAATCCATTAGCAGAAGCTAGTTTGGAAAACTACACTGACAAATAAAGTTTAAAAAAAGTTCTTGGGAATGTAGTTCATGATTCCTGCATGAAATGCCCCCAGATCTGATAAATAAATAAATAAATTGATTTCCCTCCCTACCACATTACATATCTGAGGATGTCAAAACCTACTTAAAGAGAAAAAAGTTTACCAGGCCAATAAAGCGTATTTTCAGAACAGGTTGAGGGAATGGGTAATGAAAGCAGTAGGAGAGTTTATATCCGAAATCCTGAATCGTAAATTTGTTTTCGACCTTACCTAAAAAAGAAAAACAAACAAACAAACAACAACAACAACAAAAAAAACCACTTTTAACTGGTTGTGTAGAAGATTCAATTGGAAAGATTATATTTAGATATTTATTTTATTATTTTTTATCATGTATCTTTCTCCCTGTCTCAGTTTTGATTTCTTTCTGGAAATGAGTGCCTATCAGAAAATCTTTCTGTCAAAACTGTTGTCAAAATCAATATTATCTCCACAAAATATTTTGGATCGTTAAAGTCTTGTTGAAATACTCATACCTTTCAGTCTTAAAAATAGGTCACTGTGGTGCTTGTTTTTTCTCAAAGGAGACAACACACCTCTTCAGGAAATTTGTCAAAAAATTACTGACGACTGCTGGCAGTGCTTTAAAGTGTCACATCATTCTCAAGGCACTCATCCTTAGCACATTCTTGCATAACGCTGAAAGGAAGCCTCACGTTTATCATTATTTCTCTTCAGGGCTGAACTCTGTTAGTCCTATATGCAGTAGACATAGGGCTGATGTTTGATGCACGGTTGAGTGCAGGCAAACTTTAACCATGGAATTTCTTCCTTCCAGGCATTTCATTATACCAATGGGTAAATATCTTCACTTAAAATCATTCCTCCTCTGTCATGGCACACATAAAGGCAATGTGCAGCCACCTACACATCCACACACCCTACTGTCTGAGACCTGAATTTGTAACCTTTGCCCCCTTCTGTATTACTGGTGTTACCAAAAATTCAGTACAATAGAAATGATACATTTCTGCATGAGAAGTTATTCAAAGCTTGAAGAAAATTATTCAAATTGTATTTTTATTACGAAGTGTTGAAACAGAGCTCCTTAACATGTTCAAACAACTGAAAAAATTAACCCAAATGGCTCTTCCCCATAAGCACATGTTGTTTCAAGGATTTCTCTAAATGAAAATAAACAAGAAAAACCCAAACAGCTCAGAAAGCACTATACCTAAACATTCATTTTAATGAAGGAATCAGTGAATTTGGCCTGATGCTGCAGATCCTTAGAAGTCTGACTCGCGCTTCTAGGTTAGAATCAGGAAAGATGCAGCAGGAAGCAATTTCCTCCTTATAATCCTCTTTAAGTTTGACATATATTGGGGGTTTTCATATTCAGATGAGCTAGAACCAGGAGTATCAATAATGCATGCAATCTTTAAAATAGGTTGCAGGTGAGTGCTCTTATTTTGTTGTTCTGATGCAAAAATTGCATCCTTGGGGTTCAGAAAGGGATCTTTTAAGGTAGCCAGTTTCATCTGCACATAGCAATTATGTTAGCTATGTGACACTGTATGCATTTTGAGCTTGAATGGATGGAAAACCTGGACAATGAGTTTACGTGACAGGGAGGCTGAAGAAACCCGCTCCTGCCAAGCTATCGGCAGCCCTGGAAGATGTTATTATCACCCACCTGCCACACGTGACAGCTCCTGTGAGCACTCCCACTGCAGAAAGGTTATCAGCGGAGCCTGCTCACCAAAACTACACTTCGAAGAGATTAACAGGGACTTCTGCAGTGCCCTCCTGTCACTGAGCTATCTGAGCCCAACTTTCAGCCCGCTCAGCCAGACTCAGAGGAGGGTTAAACAGTAAATCCTGCTAGGCTGGGAAGATGAGGAAACCAGTCTTTTTTTCTTCTACTGAGGACAGAAAGTACCAGAAAATCTTTCTCTAGCTCATTGTTGGACTGATTGGCAGGAATATGTGTTTGGGGACAGGCTTTGAAATCACTTTCAATTTCTGTTTTCACACTAGATTTAGGCTCTGAAGGTCATCTTCTCAGCGTGGCTCAGCCTTGGCAGAGCCCTTTCCCGTAGAAGCTGTGTAATTCAGATGAACCCTTTTCATCAGTAGCCTCATACCATGGCTGGAAACAGCATGAGCCAGCAAAAGCAGGTGTCTCTCAATGTGCACTGAGGGTTTTGCCAGGATAACTAAAAGGGTTTAGGCTGTGGGGCTTCTACACCTCTGGCTGACATGGTTTCATGGTTTTGTTGTTAGATCTTTCTGCAGTGACTGTGCAAGAGCTGATGGACAGGGCAATAGGATGTCGTAGAAAGGCTACAGGGATCTTCCTGTCACCTCTAAGGCTGCCCACCGGATCTCTCTTCCAGCTTGAGCCTCTGCTGTCCCCACAGCAGCTGCTGAGCTGCTATATGATTTGCAGCACAACATGCAAAAATAACCCCAATCAGTTCTGTAAATTATGATGATTTAACTGTTATGTCATGAAATGGCTGAACTTCCTCTGCTGTGAGTATGGAGGGAGAGTCAGGCCCCTTCAAGGGAGGGACAAGACCATCAATTCTCATAGCAAGCATCTGGGACATAATATTTAATTCATTTGGGCACTTTTGAACTTTTTAACCTGCATGACCAAACCTGCTCCCAGGAGAAAGAATGAATTTCAATAGAGCTTGAAAACAGCTTGTGTCAGAGAAGCGTCCGATTGATTTTTGTGCATTTGCCTGCTTAAGCACAAAGGATCTCTGACACATGTTTGAAATCGGTGCACCAGCAAGAACCCAGCAGCCTTTGTACCGGCGTGGCTGTGAAGCCACGAGACAGCATGGAAGCAGGCTGACCTCTCGCTCCTTTTGAGCTGGTCCTTGGATGTGCAGCGGCTGCCGTGCCGCTATTCAGGCTGCTCCATGCTTCTGTGCTGACAATTTTTTCCAAGATGTGTCAGTTCCATGAACAGAGAAATTCAGCAAAATGAGGGCAAGTGTCACCTGTACTTAGCATTAGCGATGTAGGGTAAAAGGTGCCATAGAAGTTAATATTCCAGTGCATAGCAACATAACTAGACGGCTGATCTATAACTGGCATGTTGTTAACATAGCGATTAGCTCAAATAACATGTCCACATCACTAATACACATTCTGCTGAAAATACCATGAGGGATCCAAAGCTTTAGTCTGGAATACGGTGTTATGTATTGTGATAGACAGAACAAGGACAAGCTGCTACAGACTCATCTACATCTTAATCAAGCTCTGAATTAAACAGGAGGTTTGATCTTATTACTGTAGTCTTCTATTTGTAATTTCAGTAGGGAAGAGAAAGCAATGGAGAGATTTTCAATAGCCTCTCTCTTGTTTCTCAGTAGCAAAAGTCCTTCCAGTAAAGCCAAGGCTTTTATACAGGTTGTGTTTGCTGTTCACATTTTCCAAACAAGTAGGCTTGGAAACTAAGGGAATCTGGGTCAGCAGAGACTCTGTGGTCCTTGAAGTAGTTTGTTCATGCAAATATCTTGTAAAATCTGGATTCTCAAAACTCAAGTCCCTTTTCACATTTATATAGTCTCATTTTTATTTCCTTATTTTTTTAAACAATGTTTATTACTGCTTTCCTCTGGAGGTTTCTTAAGAGGGAGGTAAAAGTATTCTACTCTTCAAAAGAAATAGGTTGGAAAATTCAATAGTGCTTCATGTCTCTTGCCAAGCACAGTAATTACACAAGTTACAGCAAATATTTAAAGAAACACTTTTTTTTTTATCCTTCTACAGCAAATATTTAAAGAAAAGAAACACTTTTTTTTTTATCCTTATTGCCGGCTTTGTTGATAATAATAAAAGAGTGAGAGATATGAAAAAGCTTGAAATGAGAAATATGGATGGGGAAATTGAAAAAGGAATTAGGACACAATTGTCTTCCCACAGGATATCTTCTTTATTTAGAGAAAATCTTCCAATTTGGGGGAGAGGTTTTTAGGAATAACTATGGATTAAAGATATTTTTATTATTTTTATCTTGTCATCTAAAAATATCTAAAATAGGCTGTTGGTGTTGAAGGAAATGCCCTGGTTGTTTCTCTTAGTCCTAATTCCCAAGGAACTAAAATATCTTTAATGTGTTATTCTTTGCAAATTAGGGGACTGACATTTTTCAGTTTTGTAATTACTTCTCTCTAAAAATGCCTCCCAGACAGTAGGAGAAATTTATCCAGCATTTTGGAATGCAAGAATACAAGTGGATTAAGCTGAGGGTGGTTTTGCTTTTTTTTTTTTTTTTTTTTTTTTTTTTTTATAAGATGTTGTCTCTTCCTTCTCAAAGAATGCCCCTTTGCTGGGGAGCCATGTAGCAAAGGTTAGATTTTTTGTTTACTTAAAGCATTCGGTCAGAAACTAGGTTAAATGCAGAGCACTCCCTGACCCATCCTGGCATTTCCAGATTGCTGCCTGTCTCTGGGTTGTGAATACTGAATTACCCGTAGTCCTCTTTGAGGCTGACCTTAGATCCTGTCCTCATCTGCTCTGAGACCTTCCTCTCTGGGCAGAGCATTGCTGCATGGGTCATTGGGACAGAGGCAGAAGGGCTGGCTGTCCTTCCCTGTCCAGCAGCTGTCCCTACAGGTGACAGCCCTTGTCCAGCCTTTTCTGATCATAGAAT
>NW_010226852.1:0-245 GCF_000690775.1 Eurypyga helias
CTTCCACCTGCTGGTCACATTCAACTACAGCACGAGCGACTGCGGGCTGCACTGCCGGACTGCTGAAAACCCTCCCCAGAAAGGCGTTAGGTGCTGTGTCTGCTCACACGGGTCCCCGCTGGGCGTGAAATCGCTCGGATTGATCACAAATGGGTAATTTTTCTAGACGTGAGCCGTGCTGGCAGCCCAGAAAGCCAACCGTCTCCTGGGCTGTATCCAGAGCAGCGTGGGCAGCAGGGCGCGGG
>NW_010226852.1:656-3987 GCF_000690775.1 Eurypyga helias
CTGGGGAGTGTCAAAGGCCGGGCTGGATGAGGCTGGGAGCAACCTGGGCTATGGAAGGTGTCCCTGCCCAGGGCAGGGGGTGGGGCTGGGTGGGCTTTAAGGTCCCTTCCAACCCAAATCATTCTATGATTCTGTGGTAATTTGGGGAGGCATTCTGGGACT
Source organism: Eurypyga helias (assembly GCF_000690775.1). Classification (NCBI taxonomy): domain Eukaryota; kingdom Metazoa; phylum Chordata; class Aves; order Eurypygiformes; family Eurypygidae; genus Eurypyga; species Eurypyga helias. The sequence continues at coordinate 819 of NW_010226852.1, forward strand.
GAGTTTTAGGTTATGATAGTGTTTTAGATTAGTAGATTATATATTTACCTAGGAATGGGAACCTTCAGGTCAGTCCCTAAAATTCATGTAGATACCAACCACTGGGAACAGTGCCCTGAGGTGGGATATTGAAATGGTCCTAGCATGTAGAAGGAAGACTGGAGAAAAAGGGGACTAATTTGTAACTTCAGCAATGGGGATTGGGGTGGCCATGGTCCCAAGGATGGTTTTGACTGCTAAATGCAGAAACATTTGTGGGAATTGGACCTGGAGCTCAAGAATTCTTCCCCTTGGGCTGTACCACTGGGTTTCTGTTGGTTTGCTTTCTAAACCGACTTTTCCATAGCCTTTTGGCAGGATGAATGTGAAGATCAGATTTTACATTTTGAGTACAGAGGAAAGTGTTCATATTCTACAGAGGGGAGGAAGTTTGGAGCTTAGTTTGTTTAAGCCAGTCAGTGATTAAGGAACAACCTGAAGCTGCCAGGAGTTTTTTTTGATTCTTGGTCTAAGGTTCTTGATTTCTGTGGAGGGAGCCTAGATATTTAATGTCATACTGATTTCCAGTATTCCAATGCAGTATCTAAAAGCTGGGCTGCTACATCCTTAACTTGTAGCACTGTATAACTGCTGGAATTCCTGGTTCCCCATTTATGTCATTATATGTATTGTGTTTTTTTCAGTAATCTGTTCTATAGAATGGAGATAATTATTTTCTATCAGTTTCAGGAAAAGTGTTTCAAAAAATAAATTCCTATACAAATATATATTCCTGTAGGCATTCCAATTCTCTGGCTGTTCACAGCTACCCAGTGTATTCTTGCAGTCAGAGAAATCTGTTTTGCAAGGAATTTCACTAGTTTTAATTGTTAAATACTTCCTATGTTTGTTCTGTAAATCACTCTTGACAAGCAATATGATTGTAAACTGCAGTAGAAGTTTGCAAATTCATACAGATGTTTAATGCTTATTAATTAATTTGTAAGTTCAGCATCCTTAATTGGTATTGTTTAATATTTGTCCAGACTTTGTGTCCACTCATTTTTATGTACTCCTAATATATATCACTTCTAATTAGTGAAGTCTTGGGAGTGTAAAACCTGGCTTCAGCAATGTTCCTCTCGAAAGAGGGAGATAATAGCAGTCTGTGAGTGGCTCTTTGCATTGGAGCATGAATTAATGAAAGACGGCGTGTAGCTATCGTAATGAGGGAGAATCCAGGTTTCTGTTTCAGTGCACCAGACTCGAATTGCAAAGTGTCTTTAGATTTTAAACGTAACACCTCTTGGATGCATCCTGGTAGGATACCCATAACTTCTGTGGCGTGCTTGCTGTGCGTCTTTAATTACGAAAGCTATTTGTAATCCTTCTTGTGAAACTTTGCCAGCTCCATTGTTTGCTGCAGGCTTGTATAATTTGGAAGAGAGGAGGGAGTAAAGAAGCGCCTTTTCTTTGTGCTGGGAAATTCCATTCGATGGCAGCCAAGTTACACATTGTTTAAAACTCACCATTTCCCTCTCTGCTTGTGTTTCCCAAAAAATACTGTCGTCAAGCCAAGCAGTAACGGAACACCAGGCTTCTAAAAAGCCTTAGGCTGCAAATATAACACGTAAAGGACTAGGGGAGATGGAAAGCTGTGGGATACAGGGTGGTGGAGGGAGGAGGAAAACTGGGAGAGTGCGTCATGCCTCAGCTACTCTCTATCCTGGCACGTGGTGCCAGCTTGATCTTGAGGAACCCCATACCTGCCAGCCATCCTGGGATCCCGGAGGAAAAACAGGGAAGGGACACTGCGTGCATATTACAGTAGGATCTTTCCCTGTGTGATTACAGGGATGACTGCTTGGCTCTTGTCTGAATTCCTGGTCACAGACCCCTCTGAATGCATCTGACTGACCGCACAGTGTTACGGCAGTGTAATTGCTCTTTCCAAGGCTCTCAGGCAGTGACTTACTCTGTAACTTTGTTCATTGTGCTGTTGAATATATTCCTGCAGAAATATAGGGTCAAATGATAATGAAACATTTTGGGGTTAAATTAATCTTTTAGTAGGCACATTAATTTGATGGAATTACACAAGAGACTACGCTGATTTATAATGTAAATGCATTTTAGTAAAAGGTATGGAAATGACTGCATGAACAATAGCATTTAAAGTGCATGACTCTAATAGGGTTTAATTTTAAACGGCTGCAAAGAAAGGGATTCATACCACTCCATTGTAAAGGCAGAAATAAATAAAGTACACTCTAAGTGTTGGAGCTAATTAGTTAAGTGCTCAACTATTTAGTTTTAAAATAAGAGCACGCTTAAGTGCCTTAAGCTTTTATTAATTGCATGGACCCCAAAATCCCCTATAGTGATTGAAAATTTAATTACATACATTTTTTGTTCCTTTAAGAATGGAAGCTTATTAAACTTTAAACACTTAAACATCTATTGAAATACCAGTGGCTATAAACAACATGCAATTCTAAATACTAATTAAACAAGAAGGCTAAATCACTATAAAGCTAAACTGAATTTTAAGTAACTTTGCACTCCTAAGTACTCCCATTTTTTTCGTTCTGTGTAAGATTTACCATTTCTTCTCTAAACTCAGCAGAAGTTGGGGCCAGTGTTAGTGTCTGACTGCACTGTGGCAGGCACGTTGTTTTGTGGACGTATTTGCAGTGGGAGTCAGTCCCTACAGGATAAACGGGAGTTCGGGAAAGGAGACCAGCGTGGGCAGAGAGCTGTTTTCAGTGGACAGCTGAAGCTGCCGGTGGCACCAGCATGTGCAGAGGTTCATCCACCCGGCGAGGGGACGTTGTATAACAACTGGTGAAAAGCAGGGAGAAGTGGCTTTGTGGGGATGGTCAGGAAAGCCGTGATCCGTGCACTTCTGACTCACAAGATTTATGACTTGGTAACAGTTACATTTTGAAAGGTCCTTAATTGTTGTTTCATAGAAACTTCACAGAACTGAGGTCAGAGATTTTGGTGTCTCCAGTCTGTTTTTCAGTTCCAGCCTAATGCAAGTGTTTGTCAGTTGACCAACTGATCAACAGCTTAGTTAATTTTCTTTGGAGAGATGTCTGACTTCTCCACCTTTGCTTTTGTCATTCCTATTGACATAAGATACAGACAGAATGAAGCTCTCCGTCCAAACTTCTTCTGGTCTTTAGAT
>NW_010226853.1:0-1317 GCF_000690775.1 Eurypyga helias
CGCCACGGCGGACACGTCCTGCGGACCAGCTATCACGCCGGAAGGATTTATTCAAGCGGGAGTAGCCGGTGTGTAGTATCCCTTTCGTTTGAAAGAAACAAGTGGCCAAAAGACCTTGGGGAGCCCTCAGGGACCCGCAGAGATCCCAAGGTCCCAGCGGCTCCCGCCGCCCACGATGGGAACCGGGAGATTGGCACAAGTTCTCCCAAGGAAACCCTAATAGGCTATTTCTGGACTACTGGCTCTTAGCAAATCTATAGCACCTGAAGTGTTAGCACTCAATTAGTGACAAGGTTTCAAACCCCGGCGTTTACTGGTGAGGTATAAACAGAGTCCTCGGGAGATAGCCGGGAATTAGAGCGGGAGGGGGCCCTGGACATCTTAACCGACTGGGATTAAGAGGAAAACTTTTTTAAAAAGCCCCATCTCTCTCTCTCTAAACAGTCCGAGGTGTCGAAAGCTCAGGGGGAGAGAGGATGTGCTCCCCGGAGCTAATTGCGGGTTGGATGTGTGGGTTTTGTTGTTTGTTTTCAGCAAGAAAAGACATTTTAAAGAAAAAAAAATCGCATTTAGTGATTCTGGAGAGAAACACCAAGCGGGTGTGAAGGACAACACCCGCCTGCGAGGGGCTTTTCTGGGCGCGGGGTCCCGAGGAGCAGCGACAACAACCTGCAAACCGTGGGAAGGCGGCAGGTGGGAGTGGGGCACCCCTCTTCCCCCCCCCCTTTTTCCATTTGCAGCCAGGAAAACAGCAGCGGCTTTGCTCACTCCGTCTCTCCCCACGGGGGGGTCCCGGCTGGAGTGGAGAAGGCGTTCAGGGTGTTCCAGGGTCCTGCCTCAGTTTGCTCCTTTTTGTGCGTTATTAAAAAGCGATTCTAATTTCGTACCCACTGGCCCGCAATTAAAAGCGACCCCAGAGAGGGCAAAAGGGGTGTGGGAGAGCGCGAGGTGCGGGTGATGTCTCCCCTCCTGCCCTGCCCGGGGGGCTCAGCCCGGGCAGGTCACCCCGGGCCGGGCAGGAGCCCCGAAGGCCGGAGGGTTGCAAGCAGGGGCTGGAGCTGGGTGACTCGCTCGCCTTGGTCCCCTCTGCCCGGCTGCCCTCGGCCGAGACGCCGTTTGCGGTCGGGCTGCTGGAGAGCACCGGGAAAGGGAGAAAGCGGGGGTGGTGGTGCTGAGCCCCGACCCGGAAAGTCCATGAGCTGCTGTGTGTCAGTAACCGATTCATCAATCAGCCGGACACAGAGCAGACCTGGCCTCTCTTTGCGGAGTGTTTGCTTTTTCACCAATTATTGCGGCCCTGCAGCTCTTTTTGTTGAT
>NW_010226854.1:0-24383 GCF_000690775.1 Eurypyga helias
GGCTCATGTTCAGCTTTTGGTCCACTGTACTCCTGCTGCCCAGGTTAAAGTTAACTTTGGTACAGTCACAAAGGCCAGCACCACAGCTCTGTGTGGTAATATAGAGTAATTTGGATAGTTCTCCATTTTATGACATCCTTTCTGATGATGCTTACGTAAGAGAATACTTAGATGAAATTTTATTGATTTAAACATATCAGAAAATCTAAGTCAACACATATAAAATAAAGAACTGAGAAGAGAGATTTTTTTTAAAAAAAAGATTACTTTACTAATGTCTTTAGACCACTACACTTTGTGTACAAAACTCTTTTGAGTACAAAGAAAATAAATCCTTAGGACAAACAACTACGGAATCACAGAATCATTTAGGTAGGAAAAGACCTTTAAGATCCTCCAGTCCAACCGTTAACCCAGCACGGCCAAATCCACCACTAAACCATGTCCCTTAGCACCACATCTGTGCGTCTCTTAAGTCCCTCCGGGGATGGTGACTCCATCACCTGGTGGCAGAGCGTATGCAGGGAAGCATACAAAGTAGTATGAAACTTCTTTGGTGCAAAGTACAACTCAAATGTTCTCTGAATTAACTTCCAAACCTTGTGAAGCTTTATCAGCTCAGATGGTAAATAACTACAGGTTATTTGATAGCTAAACTTGTCAGAAACTGCACAAGAGATACAATCCAATTGTTATTGGAAGTAATGAATAGACTTTTCTGGTCACTTCGTGTCAGGTGCTAACAGACATCAGAATCACTAAACAACACATTGACATGAGACATCATATGTTTGTGAATATTTATGCTTAAGAAACTTTGAATTCTATCCAAATGTAAATGCCACAGTATCACTGATCAGCCGTCATCATGAAAGTCTTCCAGAGAGAGCATCCTCATTCCTACAACAAACTAAGATTCTGAAAAAAATTCAGGTTTTGGTTTTCTGAAAAGCAACAAGCACTCTAGACATGCACAAAACACAGACATTCACCTCCTCTGGTTACTGACAGACAGCCGCAAGCATTTGCAAAGAAGAGGGTGGGGGTTTTTTTCCCTCCAGCACAGATACTGGCATTAATTGCAAAAAAAGAACATGCAGTTTCAGCACGATTTTGGTTATTCTTTGCAGATCTTAGTGGATGATAATGATTCCTGTTGTTAAGGTCTGAGGAGCAAAGGAACTTGCTTGCATCTGAAAGCCATTACAAAGTGTACTAAAGGCTACAAGCACAATATACTGTATACTGAAAAAGAAGTGTAGCTCGTATCCCTTCTGAAGCTTCTTTCCCCCACGTCCAACTTGAAAGCTCACTTTTGGCCTCTCTAAGACACAGCTAGGTCTCTGTCCAAACACACCGTAAAAGCTCATTCCTTTGTTACTCAGGCTTCAGTCACAATGCATCCCATCTCCTTCCTAATGTGCCCTTTCAGAAAGTTTCTTGTATGTTCTAACAGGAATGCTCGAGCTGCTCTTGGAAACAGCCTCCGCTGTGAAAAAGGTACCCAATATAAAGAAACACTGAGCACGATCAGGTCCCACCAAAGCGCGAACGGCTGCGTCACCAAGCGTGATAGCAGTGTCATTTAATTAGATGCATAAATATGCATTCAGTGCTTAGTTTTAAAAGAAACATCTGAAACATCAGTTCCGTGCGTATACATGCACATTTTATAGAACTGACTAAAAGAGCAGACAAACTGACATGAGCAAAGTTATACCCATTTTCACAGCACCAGAATTCCTTGAAATAAAGGAGAATTAAGGCTTAGGGAATGACAATACTTTATCTGTTTGTATTTGACAGGAATTGATGCAAGAGAGACATTAGATACAGCAAAGAGACCTTGCAGGGGGAAAAACTGCAAAATAATGTCACTGCTTCAATATATTACTTTATATCTTGACTAGATGGTCTACACACATGTGTGTGTGTGTGTACGTAGATAAAAGCCTGTATCTACCTGACAGTCTTCAACTGGCAATTTGTGTCTCAAAAAGCAACTGTTGGGTTAAACTAAATGCTACCAAGGCGCTACCATGCAAATTGACGCTCAGTTTAATGTAGTTTCTGATCTGTAACAGCACGGAACAAACAACTCTGCTGGTGCAACGGAGCTATGCCGATTTACCCCGGACCCAGGATCTGTCCCAGTGTACAGTTCCTTCATTCACTCCATTAAATCATGTTTGCCAGCAACTACATTGTACTAATGGGTTCATAAAGCTATTCTCCACCTGTCGATTGCCAAGGCATCTGTGCAAACACAATGAAATGGAAAGAAGCGAAGCAAGGAACCCTACCGGTAGGTAAAAATAAACCTAAATCAATACAAATAAAACTTAAGCACATGCCACGTATGGCTGACTTCTTACTAAGTATCAATGGCAACAAGGCATGTTTTTAGCCCAATACTACCTAACAATAAATCGAGTTATATCTTACCAAACACTATTCGTTGCATTTAAACTGTCCTAATGCAAAACAAAGTCAATCTTCAAGTGACAAATGCTCAAGATGAACAAACATGTTGAGTTACAGAAAAGTGTGGTTTTCGTGCAAGGAACTACAGGCTACTTCTGTTTCCTCACTAGGTTCAGTGCTGTTTTATTTTGATGGCGCAGAGAGAATCGCCAGCCCTGGTAGAGAATCTTCAGCTCTGCTTTGTATTACTCCTATTCCCGAGACAACTAGTACATGTCAACAGTACGAACCCAAGAAGTGGAATTTCCAAGAAATGTTACACTTGCATGAGTAGCTGGTTACTGCAGTTGCAGCAGCCAGAATATCAATTTACTCACTACACAAATTTTAGAAAGCCTGATATAAAGGTGAAGGCAGCCTTATCATTACCTGCTTGTTTTCATTTCAGAAAGCTGCTTCACTGTACCTTCTTTAAGTACCTACTAACACTTTGTTTATTGCAGTTCATCTTGAAAGTTCATCATCATAAATTTAAAACATTACCTTGCAAAACTGTTAGGTTTGTAGTGCTATTTCATTTATTGACCACATGACAGACCAGAGCTCTGTATTTGAACATGACATATTTTCACTTTGTTTTGATACCGCATTCGAAAATTGTACCTATCAATCTTTCCATGGAATCTTAACTGTCTTGTTCACTGAAACATTAAATGCCAAGTCACACAGATGAATAAAAAGCATTTGCAAGTTTAACATCTGCATTTGCAGATGCAAACATTTGCAAAAGCTTTCTGTCAAAAGGGTTTACAGAATGAACAAAAATGAAATGAGCCCACAGTCAGTACCAAGCCCAATTATTTCTAATCATTTTGGTCATCAGATCACACTGACAGTGAAGAGACTTCATACACAGGCTGATCTTTAAGTAAAATTTTGGAAGTGTTTACAGTTCTGATGTCCAAGAAGTATTACAACTTCTATGCATTTGTCAGACTCAGCTTAAGCAGTAAGATCCATGATTTTGTGATTCGTTCGATAATGAGAGGTAAAAACCCCAAACAAACAGGCCATGTACTTACATTCCCCATAATGCATCATTTTCTCTCTAAATAGTAGCAGCAAACAGGCACATCCGATACTGTATTACTTTCTTCTCTCATTCATGACGATGTCACACACAGGTTCTTTGATTCTGAAAAAGAAGCATTTCCCAGGTTCTAAGGATTGAGGTACCCCAACCAATCCATCATGCTTTGTGTGCTAATGATAGACTCATGCATAAGAGGCACCAGAAACAGTCAGAGGCAGCAGGCATGAAAAGGAGTGAATCAACTGTCAAGGGTTGTGATCTGAAGGACTGCAAGGCTGTGATTAGAATTTTCAATCAGGACTTCCACAATTCATCACGCTACAAGGGAAGGTGGGGACATATTTCTTCATCAGCCCTTTCCGCTATTGGCATAGCAAGTTCTAGGGCATTAAAAAAAAGGAAATCTTAACGTCTTACGCTTATAAACAGTTATGTTTGAATCTTGAGGGAGCAGAGAGTAAAAGCTTGTCTGCATAGCTACTACTTTTTGCCTGCATACTCAGAATGGAAACCACGCGATTTAACAGCCTTTCAGCTGGTGAAAAAGAAAACACAGCTCTTCCTCTCTCTCCTCTTGTAGGTGTACTTATAGATACCTGAGCAAGAAGTAGCCCTGGAAACCTTTGACTGTTGTCTCTAGGCATATGAAAAGGAGTAAAACCCACCAGGAATCCTTCATCAGAATTTGCTAACACGCTTTATGAAACTTCAGCAAATATAAAGGCAGAGCTCTTCACACGAAAGTGTTCTCACAGTCTGCACGAAATCACCTGCAGCACTTGACAGGCAGCATACAGGCGCATTTTCACAGTGTAAAAAAAGACCAAGTTGACTGCTTAAGTTCAGAGTAGTGAAACACACCGTCTAACTTTGTTTTCTTTATGGTATTTGCTTGCCTTGGTACTACCTCCACTGACTTGCCAAAGACACCGAGAATCCCACAACTCAGCAGCCTCAAACAGGACTAGAAGCTCTGCTACAGCCCCTATTTTGAAACCAGGAGGAAGTCACAAAAGCTCTTCAAATGTTTTGTTGCTTCTTCCCCCGCCCCCACTTCTCACCTGTGAAATGCAGCAACTGTCTCACAGAGTACAAATTTTGCAAGAACTCATTCACAAAGGGGACTGCTGCCTCAGCCGTCCCAAAAATACCAGCCCAGCAATCAGGAACTGGGTACTGGTGACTTGAACGAGTGCCAGAGGGAATGAGCAGTCTGTATCAGTGTCACTGCAGAGCCTTTGTCTCAAAACCCCCATCCAAGTGACAGCCGAGGCAGATCAGACGTTTATTGAAATATATGAACGAAGCATTATTTTAAAAGGCAATTTTCATGTTAAACTATGAATAATGAAGAGTAAAGACTTTTCTTATTTGCATAATTAATGTTTCAGTTATTGATATTCCTTCAGAGGGTCACTAGCTTTTTTCCTCCAAGTTAATTAATTAATAAGGCAACTCCTTTCATGTAGGTAATTGTAATCACTTTAATACTCAAAAGGCATGTAAAATATCTGGCACTTTTTTTTTTAATGTTGCAACCCCCAGTGACACAACAATCATTTGCAGAAATGTAAACACCAAATGGGTCCATTCAACTCCTGACTAGAACGAAATCCTTTGAAACTAACAGGAAACACACACATCCATTATGGATAAACACAGCAATGGGGGCAGGACCACCTTCTGTCCTTCCACCGCAACCGTATTCTCCTTAATGCAAACCTCAGCTGCGAGACAATATAGCGCTCGTGGTGCAAATCTGTCCTCACACCTAGCTGAGGATTGGTCTAAGGAGAGAAAATAATTTTGGAAAGAATAGATGTTTATGGGAAAACAAATACAAACTAGAAAAATGTCTGCAAGCACCAAGCTTTAAATGCTCAACATTTTACAGGTAGTACAGAACATTTCCTTTTTCCATTAAGGAATACACAAACAAATCCTGCAAACGAAAGCCTGATGCTACAAAAACCTGTGACAGAAAGACTTGGTGCACACAGTAAGTCTTACTCAAGTCAGGCGAGACAGTTTTGCTCAGTATCCAGAGCTTACACGTAGCTGCAGCAGACCAGGCATCATGTGAAATTCAGCATGGAAAGGGTCTACTGAACGCAGTGCTTGAGAAAATAGGAAAGCTAAGAGGTTACAGCTGTTGTGGAAACTTTTTTTCCCCTCCCTCTACAGAGACAGCACTGAGTGACCAGGTTCAGTATAACAATATGAACATCTTAATCCACAAGTTAGTCTAAAAGCTACAGACTGCCTGTGAGCTATTGTCTCCCAAGTCAATCACTACAGCTTCTTGTCCATAAATCTGTCTTGCTCCATTCATAATCCATCCAAAGTGCTATTGCAAAACCATTTTAGTGGCCTCTTTCATCCTGTGTCTCCTTGATGTGGGAGAAAGAACACTGGGATTGCTATTTTTATCGCACGTAGTATTCTTAAACCACAAATAACTTGTACTCATCCCATTCCTGACCCTCTCCATCTACATCACCACACTGTCCGGCCAAACAAGCTTCTTCATGGGGGCATTTCCAGGCTGCCCTCCACAAACGGTGCCACACAGTCCTCCAAAGCCAATTTGTTGTTAAAATTTCACTTCAAATACGTCTTTTATGGTGCAATTTAATGAAAGAGAAAGGGATAGAATATGTTGATATCGGCATGCTGACACCACTGACTAGCTGATAACCAGAGTCCCATCGTTCTGTATTTCCTCATCAGAAAACTACTACTCTCTACTTTTGCACATTCTAAAAGATAATTTTGGGTGGTTTTTTTCTGTTTTATACAGTGCCTAGCACCACTGGGGAAAACTGAAGGGAACAAAGGCCCCAATTCACCTCCACAGTTCTGAGGAATGGGATGGCAGTAGAGATAATAAATGCTATTATTTGTATTATGCACTTATCTGCACAATGTCAACTGCTAAAACCTTGCAAATATCCCCAACATCATGAAGAATAATTTCAACCTATTTTCAGACGGTAAATCTCAAATCTGATCTCCATCCAAGAGATTGTAACAAAATGTGAAACAACATGAATATCGAAAGTCTTTTCACAGAAAATGGAAATAGATGCTGCAGGAAAAACACATTCCAGATTTGCAAATTCTCTCCTGTATGTAATCCTTACCCATAACCTTCCAGGGGACTATTTTGATCTCTCTCTCAGCGAGCACACCTCAGTTGTGTATTCAACTGGTCCTCCTAGCAAATGGTATTCAAAACATGCAGGAGGAGAGAGTGCAGTCACTAAGTAGATTATGAATAAAACACTCAGGTATTCTTTTCCGTATTTCTCAGTAATTACTCACAGTCAAGGAGCATAATAGAGATCTGCTTCTTCAGTGTCTCACTTCTAAAGGATCGATGTGGTGCAAACACAGGCACTACAAGACTTAATAGCAAGTTCTAACTGCTTCTTACAAGACAAGAGTGTCCTCGACAGCTTTCTCCCAGGCACTGAGGAGCTAGCTAAATAGCTGCTATTAGTGTATATTTGTGTCTTTTTGGACAAATCATACTTAATAAACACAAAGAACCTACAATGGACACATCCAAGAGGAAGATATAAATGAAATTCTATATTAACAAAGCTCTGTTAAATCAAGTTAGCAATTTTATCTCCAGGGATAACAATTTGGCTTGCAGTGGTGGGCTAAATAATGCAGTTCAACACATTCAGAATAGATCTGTATTCAGATTGAATGGACCGTTAGCTCAGGGAAAAAAGGCAGGAGGGAAAAGAAATGCTGAAGTAGCTCTGTTGGCTGCCCACAGACCACTTTCTCTCTTCCTTCATCTCCCAGAACTATCATGATCATACATCCATCACTTATCTTGCACATTCCCTGTGAAAGATACAAAATAGGTCTCAAAACCTGTATCTTAATGGCTGTCATCAAGGAAATACCAATTCATCTGGATGCAGCCCACGTAACATACATAAAACATCCAGAAATCAGTCATTAAAAAGTGGGGCTTCTCCTTTGCCATCCAGCCACTGCAAGAGAAAGGGCTGTTTTTATCATTTCATACCGCGGATACCTTCACCTCCCCAGAGTGCATTTAGCAGAAAGCCTGGAAATTTCTCCTCTGACCAAGAGGCAAGTCACCTTTTCTCTCTCTGTAGCCGCAGTTTCCGCCACACAGTTTTCCATGAGACAGTGAAGTTTCTCTCTTGTCAGCATTGAAAGCTTCTCAAAGTAGTTCCATTGTTTTGAACCTAGCCACATTTTCATCAAATTTTAGTGCACAGATTTTATGGAACTGTTTGAAAACCTCAGGATTTAGGTTAGAGAAAGAACATGAAACGTAGGCTAGGCTATAGCAGGCTTTCTAGGGAATACCTCACTAATGCAATCTCTTGATAGGTAAGGTATCTTACTTGCTGTAAAAGCAATGATTGTTGAGCACAGATTTTCAGTGGGCTCTGGAGGTTTAAAGTCTTAGAAAGACCTAATTTCATTCAAAAGCTGGCTTCCTCTGGGTTGTATACCTGTATGAGTTCAGATGTAATATAGAAATGGGCAAAAGAAATGATGGTACACCCATTAGCAAAAAACTTTGGTTGAATTTTCGATACCTGATAAATACCACCTAATGCTTCCAGGTTTGTACAGAGTATTTGTTTTCACTATCTACGAATATCTTTAAAACAGAGATACAATATTCCACCAATGTTTTCACTCCTATTTTGCTCTAGTTGAGCTATAATTTCTACTCCAAAATGGATCAATTATCACAGGTATTTATACCACCTGTCCTGTTCTAGAGAGGATTTAGTTTTAAGACGAGTGGCATTCCAGTTTAAACATTCTGCAGTACCAACACATAAATCATCCTGAATACAGTTAAAAACTTAGCAGCTGTATATACTAGCTAGATAGAAAACAAAGAATTTCTAACACCCTGCGTTTTAATTCCTCATGTAACTTCTTTTGTGATGAAAACCCTGGAAGCGAAAGCATTTGACACTCATCCTTTGTGCTGGCGCTCAGGACGTGCTGAACATCACAAGCTTTCCGAAGAGCGTGCAGTATGGCTGACAAGACACACGCTGGTGTTTTTTTTCTTTCTCAAGAACTATTTCAACTCATATGTATGACCTCCACAGGGTAACTGATGAGTATTCAGTGCATCAGTTACAAAAAACAGCCATTCTCATTTCCTTTACACCCCTCCTTAAAGAAATAAATCAGTACCTTGAGTGATTGAAACACTTAACTGCCAGTCATTTTGCTTTGTCCCTTCGCTGCCTCACACCAGCCTGCAGGAACTCAGGAGATGCAGAGCAGTGATTAAATTGTAACATGGAGTACTGAGAGCAATAACTGAGTGGTTATAAACAAATACCACAGTTCTTCATAATTCAGTAAAATACATTATTTGACTTGGTGTGTGTTTTTGAAAGCCAAAGTAGCAGTGCTTTTTTACTAATGCAGTAACATTACTGCTTAATGGTGGAAAGCACAGGAGAGCAATATATGGCCTACAAATAAGAGTAAGATGTGCAAGCCTAACAATACAAGTTTATCCTCCTTATGAATTACCTAGGCAGTGCTTTTATTATATGAGATACACTGTTTCCCAATCCGCCAATTTCCGACTCAATCTATTAAGTCAAATGGGCGAAATGTATTTTTCAGTCTTACTCCTTAAAAAAAAAAGTCACAATAAATCAGTCTAAGCAGGCGAGTCTAAACTGGCAACAAGGCCAAGATATTTCAAGTATGCGATCACTGGTTCCCTATCACACTAAAGGATTTTTTTCAAGTGTGGGAGCACAGTGATGAAGGGATTTAAGTGTAAATTATACAATGATAGTACAATTCTGGAGTATTACTATGCGCGCGAGGGATTATTAAAGATCAGGTAGGATTTTTCTAGCCTTACTTCAGACACCTCCAGGGAAACAAATTCTGCATTGCTCTACAGGAGATAAAGAACAACCTGAGTATATTAAAAGACTCATAGATATAATTCCATGAACTACAAGATTTCTTTGTAACTCAGATACCTTAAAGTGCACAACACTTCTATCATAGTCCTTGCCTTTTATACGTTTCTGAAGGACGACATTTCCACTCACTGAGTTAGTATTTCCATGTCTTGAATTCTCTAGTGAGGGCCCTGGACGAGTAATATTGTTTTTATTCACTCTCCCCCTGAATTCCACCACTACATCCAAAACTCATTTACCTAAGCAAAACGTTTTATACATGTATAGCCATGAAAAACACCATGGGTTTCCTGAACACAAACCATAGAGGTGAAGGCACTTTTACGTGCTCCTGAAAACTGAAGTCAATAGTCAATACCGGTACGACATGGCAGAAACCACACTTGCTGTATTCTTGCTAATGACATACCAATTGCTATGGAAACTCTAGTTACTAGCCCCGTTTGAATCATCACAAGGCAGTTTGGTAGCACTAGAACTGCAAAACACACACAAAAGGCAAGGCATCTGAATCTGCCCCACGTGCTGTGACTACAGGTACTGCGTTCCTGCTCCTTCAGAAGCTCTCCATCACTTCCCAAGTGTAAGAGTTCATCACGCTGGATTAATTTTCCAAGCTCCTCACATTTCAAACCCTCTTCTCACCAAGACCCAAACGCCAGCGTAATTTCAACTCTGCTCTCCCCAGTCAACTGGAGTCAACAGGACTCTCGGCATCAATGACCCCTGCCCTCTACCTCACAGGAGCCACCACCTGTAACACGTGCTCTCAAAACACCCACTGTCCCCATGCTGATGGCAGAAGATGGGTTTTCCTTCAGTTGTCTGACTGCATCGAGCAGACACAGCGCACCTTAAGGAGTACGCTCTGTACACAGTACGCTCCCAGTTACCTCTTAAATCTCTGATCGCAAGGTCAGATACTTTCACTGAAAAGTTTAAGCTCTTTATTTATGCTGCTGCTATGATCAGCCACATTGCTAAATAATTCCTTTTAAATAAGCTACCTATTTTAATTTTCTCTACTCAAAGCTAGGGCAGGAACCTATTATTAAGGTTGCTTGGCACTTCCCACCGTAAGAACCTCCTTTCAATAGCCTGCAACTTTGTCAGATTTTAACTGTTCGGGCTAAAATTTTACATGTTGAGTGTTTCTGCTTCAGGGTGATTTTCGGGACATGAAGGAAGAACAATGAGTTGAAGCACTTCCAGGATTTAGACTGTAGGAAAATACTATGTTTTGACCATGTTAAATAATTGTTATGAACCTACATTTGAAATGTTTTCTGGGTTTTGGAACTGTGCACTTCCAAGATTCAGACTGTAGGAATTTGACCATGTTAAATAATTGTTATGAACCTACATTTGAAATGTTTTCTGGGTTTTGGAACTGTGAGTAAGGTTTGGTCTTCATATCATGGACCTGTTTTTCTTGCTAATCCTAAAAAAAACCCCACAGAACTACCCGAATTATAAAAGTTCAGACTTCAGACTTGTCCAGTGACCCCTTCTTAACACTAAAATCTCTCTACGCTGTCACCCCTCCTGCATCCTTCAGAGGGAACTAAAATGTGCACGAACATTCCTATGAACACTGACTGTACCCCCAGATGGGCTATCCCGGTAATTACCGCTCTGAGCTGTAAAGGCACCAAATGCTGGAACCAACAGCAAGGGGTTTGGCTCTTCGTAAGGCACCCAGCAAGCCACTGGATCTGAATGCAGAAGGTACAAGAACCAGACCAGAGAAAAGAGGAATAGACTCTTATATCACAAGAACTGGAAGCAAAGAATTTGTGACTGGTATTTAATGACAGAACTGGGGAGTTTTCGTCTGGGCATCAAAAAGCAGAAACAGCTTCAGGGGAGGCATCTCCATCCATCAGAGTGGATGGAGAGGGTCATTTTTGTAAGAGAGGTGCTGCATTCAGACAAGGAGCCGGGAGGAAAGGAGAGCTAACTCATGGTACCCAGGAAACTGGGATTAAGAACTAATGTGAAGAACATGCATCTCATTTGTCTCTATTAACGATCACAAAGAACAAAGCAGAAACTGCTATCACAGCTACTCAGTTAAACCCAACGTTGTGAGCCTGTCCAGAGGAAGGATAAAAAAAATCTGGTCTTGACAACGCACATGTATCTCAACACAATGTGATTTGATACTACTCTTCCTCTCCAAAACAAAATAGGAGTTCTGTTTTATTTACTATGTTAAAAGGAAGATCATCCTCTCATTACTGCTGTACCTCTCACTGAATATTGTAAGCTCAATTATTACAAATGCTATATTTCATTAGACAAATTTTCTAAGATGACATAAATTAGTGCATATGGTTAATAATATTTTCACTTCCTTTCCCTGTAACCCATTTCACTAGTTTTACACTTCATCAACTTAAACATTATTGCTAATACATAACATTTAAACTCTGCCACAAGAGAAAAAATTCCAAATGTCTAATTAGAAAGCTGTGATGGCCATTTCAAAAAGAAGTGTTACATTTTCTGCCTACATCCAATACACATGAAAGCACTGAACTCGGAAGCAAATGCAGAGCTTACCAGCCTACAGGTTTCTGTGCAGAGCAGGAGCTTTTACTGCTCAACTTGGGTACAAGGGAAAACTGAACCCCTGGGGTAGAGAATCCCCGTCTGTAAGATGTACAGCTACACAACAGCATAAAGCGTTAAAATGAGAGCACCAGAATGTCAGTTTTACCACAGCGTACAACTAAGGGCAAGTAACATTTTTTATGTTAAGCATACCAGATTCCTACAGACAACTGAATCTACAACAATAATATATGAGATTACCTAGAAGAACATTTCTGACTAACAGCAGGAAACTTACCTGCTAACATTAGTCAATATCAGAAAAGCTGGTTTTTGTACCCAAACCTTTGTAATGAAATGTGACAACAATCTTGCAAACACGAACATGTGCCAGAAAATCATTCAAGACCAAAACAACAAGAAGAAATGTATGGAAAAGCTTTCCAAAAACATGAAGCAGGCTGCAGTCTCCATCCCAATGCACTGTCTGACATACACCCGTTGCAACGATCTCCAAGGAACGGTTTTACAAATCTTTGTGAACATATGTGAACTCCGCTTCTTCAAAATAAGCAAGATACGTTTCTGTCATATGCTAACAATTCTTTTACAGGGTGTATTAGTGTCTTAAAAGCATCACTGATCAATCAGAATTATCTCAGGAGAGGACTCCGAATTATGTCTGGTTTTTGAACGCTAGAAATATGTTAAACTTGTGTACTACAAAAAGGCTGGACTGTTCAAAAAAAGAATACATAATGTATTCACCTACACACGCTCCTGAAGAATTAGGCCAGCAGACACCACCTTTGGAAACACCAACAATTAAAAGATATCCCACTCCAGTTTGTTGACAGACCATCACACTGTTTTACAAGTTACTAGTTAAATACACAATTATTCAGTGAATGGAGGCCCTGGGTAATATCTAAAATAGCAACTGTGTCTTCTCTGTACTGTGCCTTGTTCCTAACCTGCTTTTCCCATTATATTTTTGAAATATCCTTGGGTACACTGCAGTATAACTTCTAAGGCTACAGCAACAATGTAATAGGATTCTTTAACGTTAAAAAGGCAACCTCTGGCATGTGAGACTGGAGGTGGAAGGGTCAGGAAGACTGTTTCCTGAGTGCCAAACCTCAAGAGTTGCCCTTCCTAGGGATGGTATATTGTTATGAAACCATAAGGCAGACCCCATTAGTGATTCTTGTTTTTTTTTAGAAAAGCTTTTATACATCTTTTATAATAGATACATTATATATAATATATCTATTAAGATTTTTTTCATAAGCTTTAGAAACCTTAAAAGAAGTGGAGAGAACAAACATCCTTGATCCATCCAGTCAAAACAGCTGCACACCACAACCAGGCTCCTACACTCAGAAGCATTCAGTTCAGTACTCCACAGGCAAGTTGGACCTTCTCTCTGCTGTAGTAGTCATTTACACAATATTTGCTCCACGGAAGGAGTGACTGTAACTCCTCTACCTCCAAACCCTTTCCAGAGCACCGCGGACATAATGAGCTGCCACATCACGATTAAGAACTTTGCCTCTCACATCACTGCACAGAGATGCATTAAGAACCACCACAAGTTATTACTAGCATCTCACCAAAAAACTGACACAGGCATTGTTCATTTAAAGGAAACTGGTTTAAAAAAAAAAAAAAAAAGCAAGCAACGCTTTTTGAACTCTACTACAAGTTGCAAGGCATTTCAGTCTCCCCTGCCTAATTCTCAAGCTTTTTTTGCAACAATAAAGAATATAGGCAACAGATTAATATTTAAAAGAACTTTATTCTCCTATTTGCATCATCCTTGCTCTAACCTATGTGCTTGCCTTCTCCTAAGGACATCTGTTAAAAGTGCTATTATTGATTGTCAAGCATTGGAACTGTTTCTCCAGCCATCATCCCCCAAACTTTCAAGACAGGCAGACACGATTTTCTCAATTTTTTGCAACCAAAATACAAGCTAAAGTACAATTGAATACACAATTCATCCTATTTAGCACTGTGCCATCCCTAATGCATCCAGTGTAGCCAACTTCTTACTTATGGGAAGTAATTGCTGGAACAATTAGGACTCTCATAGGGACTTAACAAGATTAATATACACTACGTCAACTCATCTGCAACTTATCTCACGATACTGAAGCATTAAGGATGCAGTCCAACTGAGCACATCAGTAGTGAGCAAACCCTGTGTAACAATCTTCTGTAACTCTAGGCTGAACCTTGCCACATTTTATTGATGTGAAAACTGGAGAGCTGTTACAAACTGCTTCTATTCTTAGAATCACAGAGTGGTTTGGGCTGGAAGGGACCTTAAAGATCATCTAGTTCCAACCCCCCTGCCATGGGCAGGGACCCCTTCCACTAGACCAGGTTACTCCAAGCCTCATCCAGCCTGGCCTTGGACACTTCCAGGGATGGGGCATCCACAGCTGCTCTGGGCAACCTGTCCCAGTGCCTCCCCACCCTCTCAGAGAAGAATTTCTTCCTGATCTCTAATCTAAACCTCCCCACTTTCAATTTAAACCCGTTACCCCTTGTCCTGTCACTACAGGCCCTTGTAAAAAGTCCCCCCCAGCTTCCTTGTAGCCCCCCCCGGCACTGGAAGGCTGCAATAAGGTCTCCCTGGAGCCTTCTCTTCTCCAGGCTGAACAAGCCCAACTCTTGCAGCCTTTCATCACAGGAGAGGTGCTCCAGCCCTCGGAGCATCTTCGTGGCCTCCTCTGGACTCGCTCCAACCGGTCTGTATCCTTCTGATGTTGAGGGCTCCACAGCTGGATGCAGCACCCCAGGTGGGGTCTCATGAGAGCAGAGGGGAAGAATCACCTCCCTTGTCCTCCTGGTCACACTTCTCCTGATATAAATTAAGTTGCTCTTTTCACTAACTCCTGAATCATTCATGTTCACAAAGGAATCCTCAGAGATTCTGGTTCCAGTTTGTTTGGGTTTTTTCCACTATTGTTTGAATACACAGCAGTAACCCTACACTGACCTCCCGAATGTTTTTTGTAGAAAAAAACATACCTACCCTAATTTCTTTAAAACCAGCATGACTCCTGCTGGTTTCTTGATGCCTGTTCATCCAAACAAATCAAACCCTAGACAGTCTTGGCAAAATCTGTTAGTGTCTCTCATGAAAACATATGCCACCATATGAAAAATGAAACACAATCTATCCTTCAACATAACAAAACTTCTCTTTTAAAAAATAAATAAATAATGGCTGCAAAACAGCCAAAGATAGCACAGCATAGTCCACTAAAATAAGAAAAAAAAAATCTAAGAGGTGGTCCATTACAGAGATTAAAATTGAGATTACAGCTGCTTTACTCATTGTCTACATGCAAATTATGTACACACTTCTAGCCACAAAGAAGAAAATCAACACTTATTCATCAAGAGAATTTGTTCTTGTATTATCGGATCCACAAAACAAATTATATCTCTACCTATACTATTTTCCTTCTCTGTACTGTACAATTCCCTCTCCACGAAAAAGTTCCATCTAAAAATACTGATTATCAGAATCAGCCACCCACAATGTTTACGGGTCATTTGCAATCTGTTCTTTGAACTAAAGATGATCTTTGCAATAAAGAACAGAGTTAGTTCTCTACACAGGCTTGAGCAATATTTCAAAGTTTGATGCACATGAACTGCTCTCCTGGATTTCTGCTGTCTGGAAAAAGCAAGACAACTAGAGTTCAGTGACTGAGAATAGGATTCTTCTCACCTAAATTTTAGCTGTCAGAACTGGGCACCTTGCTTCAGCTAACAAACAAGGCTGCTTCTACAAAGAACGGTGACAGAACCATCCCATGGTGAATCCCCCCTCTGCCCTCTCTTCACCTTATCCAAGAGCCCAACAGAACAAGCTGAAAGAATGAAACATGAGAAACACTATATTCAAAAGGGACAACCACCTGCAGGTAGCTTGTTGGACCAACAGTCCTGGCACAAAACACAGAGTTGCAAACAGAGAGCTCCTTTATGAAAATCACTTGCTGTTCTTTGTCAAGCCCAAAATTGGGAATGCTGAACACTCAGACCAGTTTTATGGCTGTGGCAGAGTTATTTTTCTAGCGTTGTTTCCCAGCACAAAGAGGATTTCATGTCCTCTCCAGGATCATCCTGCACTGAAATCCAGAAACTGAAGCCTAGCACAGTGGGATTCACTCAATAACGATTCTCACTTTTCTCTGAGGATCTGTGTGCACCAAAATCAATTAGCATTTGCTACAAACGTAACATAGCAACAGCGGACAAACCCTCATTAGATGTAAATCAGTGTAGTTCTGTTTTGAAAGGACTTTACCAAATTTCATCAGCTCTAACTCTCACACAGTGCTTTTGAATAGCTCGTTCTATCACCAGGGAGGTAAGGATCATAAAATTTGAGTGCCAAGAACAGTAAGTGGTCAATTCAATTTGTTATCCTCTTTAGGACTTCTCAAACATTTTATTTCTCTTATTTTCAGAAGGAAGAAAAATGGGGCTGAATAGATGAAAACTGTCACACAGGGATGGTGGGTGGAAAACTGTCCTGAAGCCATAAACTGAGATTTGATTACTTCAGCAGCTACCAAAAAAAAAATAAAAAAAAACAAAAAACCACCACCCACAAAAAAATCCCACACACACAAAAAAACCAACCCCGAATCTTTATTAACCTCACTGACATTTTTAAAATGTTTTTAAACTTGAGCAAACATGCTTTTTGAAGTAGCACTTCCCATTGATTTGTTTGGTATTAATTATCATGTAATTAAAAAGGGGAGTTATTATTGCAATCAACTACCAGGTGTTTTAAAACAAACAGGGGCCTTAACATTTTCAAATGATACTGCCAGTGTTACTGTGGCACACTGACCAGATTTTATAATGTAGGCATGTTTAGGGAAGAAAACCCTAGCATGGGAAAACCTTCATTATGTTAAAAAAAGGGAGAGAAAACCCCAACTACTGGGAAGCCCTTTGATATTACTGGTACAGGGGCTACACTTAGGACAGGAACACCTAACAGGCCATCTAATCTCGTCATTAAAAGGTTTGGATTTGTTAATATGCCTCAGAGCTTGAAGAAAACTGACATAAAAGGCAGTAACAATAAAACTAACTTAACTGTGTATTTTGTTACACAAAGGAATGAAAGGGAAAATAGAAACATTAATGAAATATTCACTGCATTGACTGCTGATGAACTAAACCGCAGTACAATTTCATGAATACCAGCTGGACTTCATTGAAGTTTAAAAGTATTTAGATTTTTTCCCCATTTACCTTTATGCTTGGCTTAATCATGTAGCTAGCTGGGAATTCCAGCCCTGAGTCCTCTACTGCAGCAATGCCCTGATGTCCGAGCAATCAGTGAGCAGCCCGTTACCGTTAACTTCAGAAGCTAGCCAAGATCAAGCAGGCAGAGTCTCCTTCACCACCACAGCCACAAGCAAAATACGTTATGTTAAAAATCATTTGATTGGTAAAGGTAACACAAGGAAATCAGAAAGAGGATAAAACTGGCATTCTTCACACTAAATGCCTGTTAAAAATACCCACCAACCTAAATGCAGAGCAAGTTTTTCTTTCCTCCCATCAATACCAACAGTTAACTGTGAGAGAGAATGAAAGGAAAGGTATGAACTCCATAAGGGGAGAATTCAAGTGACCTACTACATGTTAATTTGGCAAAAAGCACATGCCAATTGAACTGTTATAGCCAGTCTCCAGGCAGAGACTGACAGGTCCTGGAAACGCTGTCAAATTACTAACACACTGTCGGCTTCCGCATGAGCACTGAATCCTGCCGGCTTGGATCTCTTCATTCTGGCTTTTCTCAGGAACTACTTGAGGCACCTGAACAAATCCAGTGGAGGTTAAACAGGTTGAAGTGCTCTTCCTCTCTGCTGTTTTAGCATAGTTTATTAAGAGCTGCATCTCAAGTAGCTAGGAACAGAAATTAAACTTTTTTTTGTACGGTGTACAGAGATCGCTCACATTTTTCCCCCCAGTTACTTCAAGTACTGAAAAAAATGTTATAATCCCTTAGGATGAGAACAAGCAAGATGACGCCTGCTATTCTTTAAGTAACCAACGTGTCAGTAGGTTAGAAGACAGTTACGTATCACCAACTGGATTCCCAGTAATGAAATTCTTCATTTTCAAATAGGCATACTTAAAGTCTTTGCACTTCCAAATTCTGAATGTGAAGCTACAAATGCCAGTACTCTTATTTAAACATTTCAATTTTTAATAGATACAACTAAGACAGCCATATGTTTAAGAAGTTACTTTATGCCGTGCATCCCTGAGTCAACTTTTGGTCAACAGCAGTTGGTGTGAGTGCAGGTGTGAAACCAGCTGACCAGTCACAATACAAAAGACATTTTCCCATCACCTAAATATAGCAACACTGCAAAATCCACTGCAGCTTTGAAATTTCTTGCACTTACTGGAAAGCACCCATTTCAAAACACTTGGAAATTCACATCAACTGATCTTCTTAATGCCCATTACTGTTCAGATTATCTTCATACTGTGAATTTTCTTCCCAGTTAAGTATGTTGTGAAACTTAAAGACAGCCAGAAGAGAAAAGCTGTAGCAATGTGACACTGTGGGAAACAGTATTCATCAAAGAACCTCTTCTGGTTTCGAGTGTCATTTACATGATCTCTGCTGGTGGCCACACACAGTCCAAGAAAAGCCTAACCTCATACAAGTTGTTCCACAGCTGGAAAAGTAGTAAGACCTTTCTTATTTTGCAGAGACCTCAACCAAGAAGAGTCACCCAGTGACTCTCAAACCTATTGACTTGCTAATCACCCACTTGCTCTGAGGGGGTGTTTATGCTCAACTGTCCTAAAATGAAAGTGGAGGCGAAAACACTCTCTCACTGGAAAGCCAAAAGGTTTTAAACACCTCATTTTAAAAGAGAGACACTTTTAAGCAGAAGAGCAACTCTTGTCAAAAGCAAAACCTCCCTGAATGACGCTGAGTAAGCGTAGGAGTCCTGCTGCTGGCATACCTACTCACTCTAAAAGCAAAGAACGGTTTTCAGGTAACTGTTGCTATGACCTTGAATTTCTGCAGACACACAGCTTTCCAAGAATAAAACCGGGCAGGTTTAAAAAGTTATTTTCCAAAATATGAACACACTAGACAGCTGGATAAACTTCAGAGTGTATCTTACGCAACACAGATAGACTGATGTGTCCTATTACTTAGAGAATAACACCAGAAAAGGGATTTGCACACCAGGAATTGCTCTAAGTGGCCACAACTGCAGTGCCTGGATGCTAATCAATTCCCAATTAGCTTCAAAGCATGCTGGCCCCAACAAATACGTTCAGTACCACTTATCATCAGCAATCCTGCAAAGATGAAATGAAGCAATCACCCACACCAAAGCACACCTACCACTATCACTATCACACAGAAGACAGATATTTATACTGCTTTTTGCTACAAAAAGCACTTGGGGGAAATCCCAGCTCCACCTTTAGTAATAATGGCAGGACTTTGCATGAGGGAGGGGACTCTTGATTACCCTCACTACTCAACAGTGAAACATGCACATTCAGGTATGAATAATTCTAGCCGCCTTCGGATTATGCCTGACTGTCTGCCTTTTCACAAATGCCCTCTACATGTAATTTTCCAGTAACTACTCACTGAGGAAAAGCACCTTCTAAAACCACAGGGACACTGCCTAACACCTAAGTCTGAAGTTTCTGCAAGACAGCAATATGCCCGCTAAAAGAAAACAGAGCAGCAAGCACACGTGCATGATAGGATTATTTGATTCAATACAATACAAATTAGGTCAGACTGCTCTTTGGAGATTTGTGTCAAGAACTAGGTGGTCCACTAAATTTCTATTCATTTTCCTTCAGGCTTGGGGAATTGCAAAGACTCTCAAGAAACTGAGGTTCTTCTACCCACACGAGTAATCATTACTGTGGGGAGAGGGGGTGCAGGGGAAGGAATCTGTTAGTGTAACCACTTGACAATATCTGCAGACCTGAGAAATCTTTATACAATAAAAAGAGCAGCTACTAAATCTTTGCATATATGTAACACATGCATACATGTATCCATACAAAGATGTACAAAATTCAGTATAGAGAAAAACAGCAAGTGCTTTTGTGTATTTGTGTATAACACTGCCCTGCTTTTTTTACGTTATACGTATCCCTAAGAAAAGTAACAGTTTATGTATCCTTATTAAACCAACAGTAATGGACTGACGGGAGAAGCACTATCCATAGAGAGTCCAAAGTATTATGGCCTGGAAACTCTGCCTCCCGGCAGGCTCCTCCTACTCAGAACACTGCATTCTCAAAAGCTTACCCACAGTTATCATCCTTTCTGATTCTTTAAGCAACTAAAGTAAATCTTCACGCCTCCAAGGGCCATAAGGCCATGCCAACTGCTTCGCATATCCAAGAAGAGGACTGAGTGAGAGCAAGATGTGACAAGTAGCCCTTCAGCAGTCCTGTTGCTCCACTGTGGTTGGGACATGCAGCTGGGTCTGAAGAGCTAGGTTTTGGATAGCTGCTTCCCCCACAGCTGGGGACATGACAGCCTACAGCCCCTGGACCTGCAGAGGCACACAGCTGGCCAACCCAGGGTACGAGCTTCACACTAACTCCTTAAGAAGCAATATAGTGATTACGAGACAAAGCTGACAGGTCTCTCTCTGATCTGGCTCTGCAGAACGGCACGCATCTCAAAACAGACCCGCCGCTGAACACAGGCTGCACAGACCCCACTGTAACCACCAAGGCTCACGCTAGCAGATCCTGACGGAGGATTTGGGTGTCCAACTGAACCACTAACAATAAAGACAGTTAAGAACTTTTCACTACAACCATCTTTACACAAGTTCTTCCAAACAGAAGAATGGAAGTTTTATACTGCACAGTTAAAACCAATGATCACTCCTTATACGTGTAACACGTGAAAATGTCTTTGGTATCAGGAAGAAATTCTTCCCGGAGAGGGTGGGGAGGCACTGGCACAGGTTGCCCAGAGGAGCTGTGGATGCCCCATCCCTGGAAGTGTTCAAGGCCAGGCTGGATGAGGCTTGGAGCAACCTGGTCTAGTGGAAGGTGTCCCTGCCCATGGCAGGGGGGTTGGAACTGGATGGTCTTTAAGGTCCCTTCCAGCCCAAACCATTCTGTGATTCTGTGACGGCTGCGTAATATTGGATCCACAGGTGAGGTTGTACACAGTAACACAGTTCGCTTTTCTATAATTCACAACATTGGGTTTACTCACTCTTCCTAAGTTGTGACAATTATGCTGCCTTTAAACAGAAATAGAAGACTGGTTCATGGATCCAATTCTTAAACCACCACCATGGAACGTAATTTTGCTGTAGCTAGACTGGGCAAAATCTAGTGTTAAGGGCAAAATAGAGAGTTGTAGGTTCTTTATGTGACAAGTCGAAGTATGACTGAAAATGTTTAAATCTGATTAATTATTTGGTTTAGAATATATGCTTCTCATTCTACTGTATCAAAATACTCATAATAAAACAGTGCAGCTGATGAAGTCAAGCACTCCCTTACAAAGGCTGGCAAATTCGCAGAACAGCACTTGAGGTTCAGATTAGTAAAATCCTAATGAATATCTACTCTAATACCCATGTAATTGCATAGAATGCATTTGCAAATGGTATAATTAAAAAAAAATAAAAAAGAAAGAAAAAGAATGAAAACCACATTGGCATAACTGAGGTCCAGACTGTGTTTTCAGTGTCAGTTGAGGGGGCTTAAGTGATAAACTGGAAGAATGAAAATTCCCCCAAGAAAAGAAGAACTGCAATAAAGATTTCCAACGCTTTCCCACGTCACAATATGCACCACCGTAGAACTTCGAGTACCAGTGTCTACATACCCAATTTCATCATTTTGTCCCAAACACCAAAACTCTTCTCACATTTTATCCAGTGACTGCTGCAGCATCTCTTCTTGAGGAGCTGGGTGCCCAGCACAGACTCCTGAAACACTCTCTTGGAACCACATATGTAAACATTGCTGCTGCTACACGTTGCAAGGCTTTTCACCTCCTTCTGGGAGCCAGCATCTGGCACCTCTGCACCTCATCTTCCTACCCACAGAAACAGGATAGTACACGATGTATTTTACCTCACAAATCCACCGTGCAGATAAATGCTTTGAAGACAGAACTAGCACTGCAAGAATGAAGCCACGGAAGGGTTGAAGGCAAGCACTGCTGAAGCAATATCAGACAGTACAGGACATAGGAGAGTGCAAGTAATAACACACTTTATTCCTAAGTAATTGGCTGAGCAAGTGTATTGAGATCCAGCAACTCTGATTAATTTTGCAAGAATGCTTTGGTGGCATTTATAAAAAATCAAGTCATTACCTTGACTAAACATTGACTTGGACAGTTAACTTTAACCATCAAGACCTTAACTAAATATTGACTGAGAAAGTTAATTTGAAGTCTAAAGTCTAGAAAATCTTGATCCTCTTTACTAGTATTTGCTATCACTTTAAAATGTAAACACAATTGTAAAAACAGACGTCCTCACACCTAACCAATATTTAACTGAGTAGTCTGGCTGTTGCTAAATTCAACACAACTACCTGGCAAAATTTGAAATTCAAAATATTTAAACAAAAATGGGCTTCTAAGGGATGAGAGGGAAAGGTCAATATTCCTGTGTTTTACCTGAGCAAGAACCTCTCAAAAGCATTAAAAAAGAATCACAAGGTTCGCAGTTTCAAATTATTTTGATACATACATGCAAGGGTCTTCCAACGCGTATTTGAAAACCTGTGCCTTGCCCAAAGAACCGAGCAGGCTGACCGCCAGGACAGTGTTCATTCTGACACCTCTACTTGTGAAGCCCTAGTAGCAGCTACTTCAAGTTTACATCCTCCACTATTGGTGACACTTCATCATGTGAGGCCACGGGTCAAAGGACATACACAGGGTCTTTCACTAGCTGAACTAAAAAAAAAAGAAAAAGAAGAAAATCAATTTCAATCCTCCCAAGATGAAACCACTGATGTGTGCAGTCACTGAAGTCCCGAAGGTAATCCTACAAGAAAACATGATGGTGTCCTCCATCACTGTGCTGAGATACTGTGAAAGTACAGCAAAATCACCTATGAGGTATAGCCCAAGATCAGCATCTATATCAAACCACTCTAAACAATAAATCTGAACTTCTAGACCCAGGTGAATACTGCATTTTAAATGCACAATCATGAAGCAAAGTGGTAACGACAAAGGGGCGAGGAATCTTACGTTTAAGGAAGGTGTTACGTAAGTGGCTAAAAAAAAAAATAATGGCTAATCCCACCTACAGTTTCATTTCAAGAGTTTGAAAGCAAATTTAGCTTTAATTCCTTTTTTAATACATCCGCTGCCTTTAGCGCACTCAATGAAAAATAGCTCAAGAGCAAATATAAAACTCAGATATGAGTGGAAATACCAAGATAACTGGTGAAAACTTGCTCTTCCGTTATTTTCGAGTACAGCAGTAGGGAACAGATTGATACTGGCGTTATGGGGAGGTGAGGGCAGAGAATGAAAGAACAATAAACAATACAATCATCAGTAGTTTAACACAGCGCTGTCGCAACGGAAACATACTGTGAAACAGCTTGCAAGATAAGCTTCATCAACGGTAAGTGATTTTTATTCCGTTTGAGTGGTTGAAGACAATAAACATGATTAAATGCCTCAGACATGCATTCAGAATTTAGACAAATGGCAAAGAGTTCCAAGGACTTTGTTTTTACAACTACTTTGGGGTAAGATTAACATTAGCTTAACTGGTTTGAAGCGTACAAGAAAACAGAAGTTGATTGCGGAACAAAAAACTTCCCATTCACCCGCAAACTCCGCCGCTGTCCCACCCACGAACACGCTTTGTTTGTACGCTCGGACCAACAGCGGCCCCACTGCCCCACGCGCGTTTCAAACGTGCCGGTCACGACTGTGCGCTCCCACGGCGTGAAACGCCCTGCACAACACAAAAGAGAGGTGGAGAGTTTCCAACCCCGTGCTCGTCCTACCAGCCCTGCCAAGCTCTGTCACGACTATGTCACGACTATGTCACGACTGTCCGGCTCCGGGCTGGCGGCGGGCTGGGCGCGCGCCCTCCCGCAGACGGCCGCGAGCAACGCGTTTCCAACTTCCTCTAATTCAGGGGTGTCTGCTCTGACGCCCCTGGTGCACAAAAAGATGCCAAAATTCAGATAAAGGCTGGTTTTGGAGGTTTGTTGGGTTTTTTCCCCCAAAGCCAGGGCCGTAAAGGAGAGGTATGTGGACCCACAGCCCC
>NW_010226855.1:0-336 GCF_000690775.1 Eurypyga helias
CCCACCCGCTGCCCCTCGGCAGCCGCCCCACGTCCCCAGCCAGCTCCGATCATCTCGCTGCAAAGCCCAGTCGTACCCCAAGGCTGGTACAGTCTGACCCCGAGGCTGGTACAGTCTGACCTGTCGTACAGTCCATACTGTACCCCAGGTTAGGCTGGGGTCAGTGTTAATACTGGGCGTTTAGCTTAAATAAGTTTTAAATAGAAAGAATCACTCAGAGTCCATCATGTAGCATTAGGACGCAGGGGTTACAGCATAATGTGGAGTAATGCGTTACACTGTTTGTTCACTACTAATTTAGCAAGAGTAGCTAGATTTGCCGGAGCCTTAGGACGC
>NW_010226855.1:559-4324 GCF_000690775.1 Eurypyga helias
GGAGCCTCCAGCCGTCAGCAGAAGCTGTAATTCAATAAGATAAGCACAGTTAACGGCCTGCTTGGAGGCTGAGAAAGAATCTAAAAGGTGTTAGAAGATTTCAGACCAGAAATCACCACTGGACCAAAAGGTATGAGAAGAGCGTGTGAAGGGCAGGAGCACAGATTGTAAGGGTATCTATCATTGCCCAGGGTTCTCTTTGTTGGGGGTCTGTCTCCAGAGGCACCCAGATCGAGCAGGTTTTGGGCTTTTTTTTTCTGCTGTACCATCCAAATAGGTTATTCTTTTAATGTAAGATTGGATACCTGAGACTCAGCTATGGGAAACCTAGGGCTGAACCTGAGGAAAAGAGAAGCCCTCGAGAGTGAGAGTGTGTGTGTGAAAGGAGTGGAAAGGGGCAACCACTGACTCACCAGAGTCGCCCGCTGCAAAGGGGCTCCGGTCCCAGCAGGAAAGACTCGGATGGTGAGTGTGCGACTCATGGGATGGTGTGTGTGTGCTCAAGTGGACTTGCCCTTAAGAATCAGAATCTTTATCTTCCAAGAACAGCACTTGCCTGCAAAGACCAAAGTAAAACAAGTAAGAAGAAACAATCATGCCATTGAAAAAGCAACAAAAGCTGTCAGTCTCTGGGTGAACATGGGCAGCAACTGAGATGGTGCCAGGGGCCCATCACCCTCAGCATCTATGATCCAAACAGAGGGGTGCTGGGGTTCAGTGCAGTGTGTGGCTGTAACGAGTGCCACTTGCTTGTGAAAAAACTAGGGACAACCACAGCAAAAACACAAAAAATGGTTTTCAGGTTCATGTCCCGAAAATAATTGCAGTTAATGGATTCCTCCACCTTTTTTCCTTCTGATATTTTCTTAACTGAAAGATGCTAATATAAAACTATTATCTAAGGGCATCTCCTGATACAGACAACATTTGAGTAATGGATGTTTTTGGAAAATAATACTACTACATTGCTGTTGACTAAGGAATATGAATGATGCTTGATACACACTGAAATTCTTCCATTCCTTTCACAAGAGCTCTTCACATTTTTAGCAACAAAAGCATTGCAAGATCTTTTTTCCCCAAGACATTATTTTAGGATTAATTTTTAAGATCTTTTATTTGTCTTTCTTGTGGCAATATGGCATAAGCAACTAATAAACTTTTTTTTCTATATAAACTACAGTAAACCTTGCAGAAATTACTACTGCCTTTACAGGCACATGCAAATAATTTCTTATTCTAGACAAGTTGGTTGATATAGATTTGCTTGTCCATAGAATCGCAGTTGCTGGCCCAATCACAGTACATCTGGGAATGCAACTCAAAGGAAGCAAAGCAAATACATGCAACCTACATTAAATCGGAGTTTATGATCGTATTGTGTTCTCTGCATCCCCCTAGCACAGGACAAACAGATCCAGATGTTACATACCAAATGGACAGCATGGAAACCATGATTAATATATGATTAAAATCATCCTTTGAGACCAAAAGCTTGAATATATATGGTAATTCAAGCTACAGTTTTTCTAGGTAGTTTGGAACCATACTAAAAATATATTTCAGATTTGCCTTTGATCTATAGAGCTTATGCTTATGAAATTACAGGCCATGCCAGAAGGAACTAGTTTGCCACCATAGCGCACAGGACTCAACCTTGCAAATTATCCATTAAATCTTTGTTATAAAACTGAAATGAACCCATAGCTAGCAAACATTTGCTGTTTAACTAACCATTAGGGTAGCATATCAGAAGTGCATGATATTTCTGTACTTGGACTGCAAACTCAAAAACAGAGGCCTAGGATAATTTCATCTGTCAGCAGGCAAATCTTTTAGAATGAAAACAACATAATTTTTGTCTTCTGTTCTCAATATAGTGAAGGGTTTCATATTAGAGGAGGATTTTGTTTGGCTTGGTTTGTTGTCTGTCTTTGAAATTTGTAGTTACTTCTTGTTAAAAACTGGGGTAGGAGATAACTTCAGCTCACCCATCTTTAAGTGTCTGCAGTGTGATGCTTACATCTGATCTACCTGTCAAGTTCGCTGGCGGAGACGGGAGATTGGTCTCTGTCTTTAATGCAGTCTGTAGTTAATTTAGTTAATATAACTGAGGGTGCAATCCACCTAAATCAACCAAGAAGAGCTTTAAGGTCCCTTCCAACCTAAACCACTCTATGATTCTATGTAACGTCTGTTTCAGTATGAGAGACAGGTAAATGGTCAACACCTGCTTTAGAGCAGTCAAATCCTACTTTAGATTTCTTCAGGCTGAATCCTGTACTGAAAACAGACTTCATGCTGAGTTTTGCTCTGCAAAGGTGCCGTTGATTGACTTTGTCATCCCGTTACTTATCTAAGAAGTGAAATAAGTAAGAGCTGGCTTATAAAATGAATGGGTAAGTGGCCATTCTGCTGCAAAGCTAAAAGGTTCTCCGGGCTGTTGTATGAACATTCGTTGTGTAACTGCATATTGACAGTGTACCTTAAAAGGTTCCTGATGCTGAAGGGTAGCTGTCTTTTAACTATGGTTTCCATGTGGGGAACAGAGGACCAGACCTCTATCATCGTGGCTACTGTGCTACATGAATGCCTTCATAAATTTACCTCCATACTGATAAAAGGCCCCCAGGCCTGTGTTATTCTGTTGTAGACCTACTACTCCAAATACAAGTCTGCTCTGCAATGACATTCCTATCATATTTTGGACTTTTTTTTTCAACATTCTATGCTAAATTTATTACTTGTCAGTTTGTGCCATGTATGCTTGTGCCAACATTGATTTCTAGCTTAACTATTTTTCTTATTCTTTATCTCTTTGATGTATTTATAGGCAATTAGCATGCATTCTGTTTCAGTATTTGGCTTGTTGGCCTAAACAAAATAAAGGTCTTCTAAACTGTCCTCAGAAACTATGCTTTCCCTTTCTGTGGCTGTCATGGTAGCCTTTATTTGCATCTATTCCACATTAGTTCATCCTTTATACATGACCAGAATCTTAAACTGTCCCTCAGAGGTGATCTTACTGCATTGCTTAGATTTCTTTGCTGGGGATATTTCTACTAATGCATCTTAGGTTACATTTGCTATGTTATGGTGAGCTTGTAGGCACCATGTATATATTTAGCTCCTGTTCCATATCAGTTGTTTTGCAGAGGCAGCAACGATGATAGGAATTTTTGCCTCTAAAGGGTAATACAGTCTGAACTCCTCTGTTCAGAATCTTCAGTGTCTCTGAGAAGGGCCAAGTAAATATGGCCCTAATCACAGAAGTCACATCTTCCTTGCTCACACTTCTTTTAAAGAACTGAAATGCAAAACTAACATAGACATGACTGCTTGTGACCAAATTCCAGAAGGAATTCCAAAAAGAAAAGTAAAAGGTAATCTGTGGTAAGATCAGACATTAAGCAGGAATAGA
The DNA here is from genome assembly GCF_000690775.1 of Eurypyga helias. Taxonomy (NCBI): domain Eukaryota; kingdom Metazoa; phylum Chordata; class Aves; order Eurypygiformes; family Eurypygidae; genus Eurypyga; species Eurypyga helias. Next base: position 3,981 of record NW_010226855.1, read on the forward strand.
GAGATGCCACCTCAGATTCCGACACAGGTCTTCTGCTGGCCAGTAAGGAGATGGTTTTTTCAGTTTTAGTTGGTGAAAAAGAGGAGTCTGCCAAAGGGATAAGTTGTGAGTGATGAGTTTGTGATAAATTATGAAGGACCGTTTTCTCTACTGTTTGCGAGTATAGATGATAAAAGTTACAGCTTAGCCTGGATCTTTGGTTGCGTAAGACAACGGCTTCAAAAGTGACAGGAGACATGGATTCTCCATCTAAAATTTGAAAGGTTCCTGAATTTCAAAACGTGGGGAAGGAGTAAATACCAAATCTTTCTGCTAGGCCTCTTGCAGAAGAACCATGTCTTGTC
>NW_010226856.1:0-250 GCF_000690775.1 Eurypyga helias
ATCTGCTTCGCCTTTGCCAAATGAATTGAAGGGAGAGAGAAAAGCGATTTCATTGAGATCACAGATGGGGTGCAGGTTTTTGGAAGAAATTTGAGAAACACCATTGTCCCGAATCAAAACTCTATGTCTTGCCCCACAAAGGGGGCTGCTTTAAGCCCCTCAACTTCTATGGGGCTTGTTTTTTAAACTTTAAGTGTTCCGCACAATAAGCTGCCACCAAAATGTCACAACCACTCTGATTCCAAGTGTG
>NW_010226857.1:0-28710 GCF_000690775.1 Eurypyga helias
CGGCCTTCCCCCGCCCCGGGGCGGTGTTGGGAGCACCCACACGCTCCTCGCCGCCCTCCTCCCGTTCAGAGGACCAGACAGCCGGTGTAAAGTGCCTTTGCAGGAAACGGCAAGGCTCTTTCCGACGAGAGAAGTTTGAAAAAAGGCCAAAAACAACTAAAACATGCGTTTTAGTTACGAATATTCTAACCGCCTGAGTTCTGTTGAACAAGTAAAGAGCAAAAAGTACCGATTTGAAATGGTAGCGATTTTTTGCCCGTTTTCATACCAGTACATATAAACCATGTGAGATGGAATTAGTCCTGGAGATATTTGAGAGCTGGAAAGCATGTATTTTCTTTTTTTCATTTCAAAATGATGCAACTAACTAATTCCTGATACCAACCCTGTGATTGCCAAAGTAAACGAGGCTCCACCAAGGTAAACCTAACGCTAACCAGCTACTTAACAAATTTAGCAGAACCTTGGCTTCAACTAAACCAAGCAGAGACTTTTCCAGATACATCCCAGGGATTGCATTATTGCCAACAACTCCTATTTCTAACTCTTAACCTATTTGCTATTTCCCAGTCTGTAGTGCATGATGAAAAATCCATGACAAAACAGAACATACTTCACTTATTCAAGCAATGTCTTTTTGAAATACAAAAATCAATGAAAATTCATTTTCAAGTTGCAGAGGGCATGAGTAGATAAAAGACACAAGGAAAAATATGCAGATGTTGCTACATCTAGAGGCTTATTTTAGACAAATGTCAGATCTTGAGTTATATCAAGATGACAGAAGGCCAGATATGTACTTTTAAATTTCAAAGTGGAAAATTCTTCCGCATCTTTGCATTTCCTTCAGCATTATGTCCAACAGCATCCATCTTAAATAAGGTACCTTGGGACACTTCTCACTTTAGAACCAAGTAAACATTTCGGGTTTATATATTTCTTTTCAAACTGAGCATCTGGTCTCTCTCTTCAAACAATCACGCTATCAAATACTGATCAGAACGTGCAGATGAATAGCAGCAGAGAGAGAGGCAGTTTCAAACAGCTGGGTACCAGTGCAGGGCTGTTAACCTCCACACCTTGCTGGACACCAACACAAACTTGCAGATGGAGGCTGGAACTGGTTGAGGTTGTGACCCAGAACACAGAGAAAACCACCTCAGATAATCTGTGATTTCTATCTGTTGCTCTGAATCCCCTTTCCTATGCACACTGGGCAGAGAAGCTACTGTGGAAAAGTATAGGTGTAAGAGGCACCTATGAAAGTTTTTCTAGTAGGAAAATCTCCTTCCTGATCCCACTGCAGATAACCAGTGAGGTCTACAGCATCCTAGTGATTTTTTTTTTTGGTAATGCAATTACGTGAAAGACAACAGAAAAATTATGGAAATTTGAGTGCATCTGTAAACATTTTTGGGCAGTGGAGGAAGGACAGAAATCAGAAGAGTATGTAGGTAAGTTACAGTGCCATTCATTCTTTGCTCTGTTCAATGATAGCTTCGACATATGAAGTTAAAAATGCACCTTTTACCATAAAAATCTACAATGTTTGTTTGCAAAGAGTGATGACATTTGTCATAGTCAAAAAGCATTAAAGAAACATATCTAGGTTCTCTGTCAAAAAAAAAAAAAGGATCTCAAATTTTTGTATCCATCAAGTTACATTTACTTATTTATCTAAGAAATTAATTTAGAATTCCATAACCTAATATCAATGACAAGGGCAGCTTGTTTGGAGAGAGAAGTTAATTTGAATTTTAAAAAAGCTGGTTTTCTTACTGACAAAGAATCTGTAAGGTCAAATCAGCTGTTCTGTTGGTACAGGGTCTCAAGGCATGAAGTATATCTGACAGATGCTTCCCAAAGGGAAACAGTGTTAGGGTAGAGGCAGCCTTACAGTTGGAAAATGTGAAATAAACATGCAAGACAATAAAACAAGAACAACAGTGCAGCTGTATCCCAGGAACCCACTGGGATATAGCTAAACAGATACAAAGATAACAGGTACTGGTTAGAGAGGGAAGGATAGCATTCTGGTCACCATTCTTCAGACACCATTCAAAACACTTTTTTTTGGTCTTCTCTTTAAACCATCACATCAACAAGTGCTGTAGCACACACAAGTCACTTGCGGGAAAACAACATTTTAGTTCTAAATATGTTGCACATTTTGTAGCTACAAGTTGGACAAAGCAGAAAATGAGTAACTATGTACAAAAGCTTCTCTCAGGTGTCTTGGAGCTCAGACTTAACTCTTTGATTTTACATAAGGCACAAGGATCCAAGGACAAGACAGGAAAAAATTTTTATGTTAAGGAGGCCTGGCCATGTGGTAGGGGGTGAACCTTAATGTGTAGAAATACCTGCTGGGGAGACTAAAGACACTCAGATTCTTCTCACAGATGCCCAGTGACAGGATTAGAGACAACATGAAAATTCAAATACAGGAAATTCCACTTGATTTTTTAAAAAATTATCTGTTAAATTACTGCAAGGATAGTCAAACACATGAACAGGTTTTCCAAGAAAACTGTGGATTCTTCATCAAACTGGACATGTCCATGAGCAACTTGCTCAAGCTTACTCTGCTCTGAACTGGGGTGTTAGATGCCCAAGGCCACAGAATCACAGAATGGCTGAGGTCAGAAGGGAAGTTTTCCATGAAAAAGGCATTGAAGTTGGACACAAAAGCTTGCGTAAGAACAGATGCTGTATCTTCAAGCCTGAGGTTGCTACGAAGTTCGATAAGACATGAAAGGGAGGTAGAGTGGATTTTGGTTTTCTTTTGTTTGGATCTTAAAGATTTTTTTTCTTCATTTCTTTTATCAAAGGATAGGAAAATGTAGGTTTTGAAATGAATTAATTTAGCAGAGTGAGAGTGGAGATTAGCAAGGCCTGAGAAACAGGAAACTGCAGTGTGTGATAGAGGCTGGGAGAAGCAGCCCATGCACAGAGATAGGAAGAGTCAATTGCTGAGGTGATTTATAGGGCAAGGAACTGAACTGATAGCAAAACCATCCTCAGACAGACTGAAACTATTCACAAGCAGCTGTATCCTGTTAACTCTTAAATCAGCCTGAGGTTAGGGAGCAACATGGGAAAAAAGATTATATGAATATTTTGGATAAACAAAAGTAAGACAAGGTAGGGGAAGAAAATTGCAACCAGTTGCATCACAGAAAACCAGAGCACAGGACTTTCTGCCCACTGCCATTTCAAAAAATATCTGATGGCACTATGTCTTATCTCGCCAGGGACATGGCTTTTCTAGTACTCTATCCTCCCTCAAATTTGCCATGGCACTAGAAAGGATGAACCCGAGCTGTGCTACTATTTTCCCTTATCTTTTTGTTGAGCTCTTTCTTTGCCAGAGTGACTTTTGATCACATTGTCATGATACAGTTTCATTTTGGAGACAGACAGACCTAAAATATTAAGTAAAATATTCAGCAGTATTGCTGAGTCCCATGGGCACATATTTAACTTTAAGTCAAACTGTTTTCACAGACTGGGTTCCCACCGCAACTTTGATCCTCACTCCACTTAAACATTGAGGGAACAGAGTGTAGGCAGCCAGAGCAGGCAGCAGCAGAAAATGAAAGTAGCTCAGAGTAGCTTTGATACTGTATTAATAGCCCATCTGAAGTTTGGAGCTGAGAGCAATTGTGATACTCTAGCTATTGGAATTGTTAAGAAATGGGGATACTGACAGAGGAAGTTGTATTACCTCTTAAAAAAAATTCTAAATCTTTGTCTAAAAGACAAAATGAATTTTGATTATAGCCTGAGAGATGGAATGATATTTATGTTATTTCTGCATTAAAGATTTGTTCTCAGTTTAAAAACTACTGAGCTGTACAGACTATAAAAATCTTTGTACACTATTTTACTAGTATTTCATAAGGATGTTAACTCTTTAAGTCTCCTGCAAAAAAGTAAGTCTTCTTGTTCCAAGTCAAGGTATGCTGCAGATCATAGCAAATCCTTATTAATAGTGATTAACTTCAGTGCAGTTATAGGTGTGGTTCCAGTTGTGTATACAGGCTAAAAGCAAAAAGTTATATTCTTAAAAATGCAAGACAGAAGATTCCTAGATAAATACTTTGTAAAATGAATGTGATTAACATTCTTCAAGAAAAGTCAGAAACAAGACCATATATAGGTATACTTGTAAGATGTTTCTAAGTTTGTTGCCAATCTACCAAGTCAAAATAAATCATCTTCTCTAAAAAAAAAAAAAATACTGCAAAGCACTTTATATTCTGTAACTTTCAAATATGTAAAAATGACAGAAGGCATTACAACACAAGTGTCATAATAACCACTTGAATTATAGTAAGCCCCATCTAGATATGCTTAAAACAGTTCAATAAAAAAAAAAAAGAATCAAATGGTATCCCAGTGGGCAATCTGACTCACAGTCCTTGCTCCCTAAAATACTAAATACTAGAAGAAAGTGATTTTGGTACCTTGAGGCAGAGCCCATTTAAAAACAATAATTCTTTAAATATCAAGCAAAGCAGTTTATCTGTACATTTATCCATAGAAGCATTAGCACTTCAACCAGACAGATACTGTCCAGGGAAAAGACACTAGAAGTAATCTTTGTGCACAATACAACTATTTCAGTGATACACTGTACTGAATAAATACTGACCAAGAATAAAATCATATTTGAGGCACAGTAATCTAAAGTTAAGACTGAATGTGTCTTGGTGGGCAGGTGTTTTGCTACATCAGTGCTGGGACAGCACTGTCACTTAAAGTTCACTCATTATAACTATAGATGCTTTGACATAATTTGAACAATGGAAATGGATAAGGTAGCCCAAGTACTGCACTACAGAGTAACCTTCAATACTACAGTCGGCAGGACACTTTTGAAATACAACAGTTAAAAAACAAGCCCATCTGAATGTGAGTAGTTGAAAGTCCATTACTCTGGTTGGATACACATACTATTTTGATACATGGCAGAAGAGTTTAGAAACAGAGCTAGCAGACTGCCCATGCTGTCTTTAACCTTTAGGGAGCCAAGAGTTTTCCAATAGGACTGAATTATTAGCATAACAAGCTTTCAGAAGGGTCATGATAATAAACAGGTAAAGAGTTGTGAAATTAAAAAGAAAAAAAGAGAAGGCCTTTATGTTTTATGTAAAGGTTGAACACACACTTTCATTTCCTTAATATTAAAAGGCCACATGACATGTAGCAGGTTCTTCTTACTCACAGTTAAAAGTTAAGGGCAGTAAGGCCAGCAATGCTGCATATTTGAATTTCATTTAGAGTTAGTAGGCCAGGAATCCTGTATATTTTAATTTTGTTTAGAGTTTGGACCAAATGATTATTTACCCTGTGATAAAAAGATGCAAGTTCACTATAGTCACTTCTTATTATCTTTGCAAAAGGATGATTTTTGCAAACCAATATTGAGATGCTGGCTCTCTACTTGTAGGCATCCCAAGCCAAAGCTATTTGAAACATCTTCCCTACCTAAAAAAAGGAAGTTTTTAAGGTGCTTGGGCCAGGAAGCATTTTGTACATACACAGACCAAAATAATAAAATTATAAAATAACCATCTAGTAGAATTTAGCCACATAAGATGTCTAAGCTAGAGATTTTCACCACGTTAACACTATTTTAGGTGGCGATAACAGAGTCCATAATCATGTGTTTAAAAACAGACTAAGTACAGTGGGTTTTTTTCTTGTTTAGACACAAATTGAAAGAGAGAAGGGATCTTACAGAGGTCTACAATGGTTGTTTATAATAGAGGCACAATTTCTTTCAAATCATCTTCAGACATAGTTCTTTGTCCTGCAGCAAAATAATATTCAAAATAAGAAACATAATAGTTTCAGATCTCGATGTAGTGAAGTGACCTTTTGTGTACTGCCAAGTAAATGATGTATATCAGTTCAGAATCATTTATCCCATTGGCATTTTGTTAATATTTTTTTTTTTACTCCTGGAAGTATATCGCTACCCTTATCTCTTAAATTCTTAAGTAATTCATTATATGAAGGACAAAGACATACACACACTTAAGAGAACTGTGTTTCTGAACCATCCTGTAACAAGAAAAAGAGGTAGTCGGTTCTGGTTTGGAACCAACCATTCAATGTCATAACGTAAGGCAGATATTTTTTCAATAACTTATTCTTACAGACTTGGTGCCTGAGTAAACATTTGTTATATAGTCATAAAAAATAAGTTAAACTAGTCCCCAGTGATTAATCACTACAAATAAACGAGGATTAGTTCAATTTAAGGAGACTGAATACTATTACAACTCAACAGATCTGACACAGTTTAAATAAACAAAACTATGGAGCTTGGAGTTGCTCATTTTTCTACAAATGCAGTTGAAATACACCTAGAAATCCCCATACTGAAGGATCACTAATTGCTCTCCTTTCTAGTTTTGTCAGCAATTGTAATGCCTCATTAAGCTTTTAAAGTGAATAGAGGCTGACTTTGCATTAGCTGCAAAGACATACTGCACAACTACAGTCAAGGAAGACCATATGCCGTCTCCAGTCTTTACAGAATTGGTTGTTAGAAACATGCCAGTGAAGACATTTTACTGAGGCACTGATTCAGATTTTTACTCAAGTTTTTAATCTCAAAACTGTCATTTAAATATAGGGACTGGGAATTCAGGTACTTACTCATTTAAGATTGACATATTTCAGCTTGCAAGAGACAATGAAGTAAAATAGCATGGGGCCTATGTTCATCTGACTGAGATGAATCACCGCTTTACTACGTATCCTATACATGTATAACAAATGATGTTTGACACTTTTTGCTCACTTATTAGCCTGAAGTTAAATTGGGTCTGTCTGAACTTCCACATCCCTTTCCAAATCAAGGTTCTCAGGTTAATTAGGACTAGTTTAATTGACCTAAACACGTCTCCACAAGCTACAGACTCATTCTCCTCTACCAGGTAGATGCTTCCATTCCCTTTTGTAGTCTAGACTAACAGCCTTTTCTTATAGTTCTCACTTTCTGGCTGTCTCAAACAGTAACATTCCTTCCAAGTAACAGGAGTGAAATGCAGTTTGTAGCATGAAGGAAGACTAGCCATCTATTAAAGCTCATTTTTTTTCCCCACAAAGTTGAAAGAAAGAAGGAGAACACTTCATGCAGGTAGGTCAATTGTTTTTTATACTACTAGACAGGAAATTAAATAGAGTCTATTCTGTAATGCAATAAGCACAGTCACTTTAAACCTTTAGGATTTTTGTAAATGGTTGTTCCTGAACCTCACCTTGCCTCAGTTTCTCCAGTCAGTGACAACCTCTATCAAGAATATAGTACATTCCACCATAGTTAGAGTAATAGCTATTCTATGTTCACGTAGAGCTTTAGAACACAAGCTACATACATAATAAGGAAAGTGCTTAAACACAGCAGCAATAGCTCTTCAAGCAGAAATTTAGACATTCTCGACACTAATCTACATAGGATTACATTGTCACTGACAGAACCCACAGGAGATTCATGTGTTCAGGCACAGTCCCAAAGCTTCAAAATTTGGTTTTCATTTGGCTGTTGAATCTGAAAACTAAAACCAAGAAAAAGCACAACAGCTGTTTAGGGAAAAAGGTTTCTCCCACTGGCAGTTTCCCCAGTAGAGCAGGTATTTAATGAACTAGCATGTGAATGTAGACCAGCCTTCTATGTCATACAAAGCAGACTCAAGAACTGGCCTTTTTTACCTTTTGTTGACAAACTTCATGTTATATTGCCTAGACTCAGCATATTGACAGTTGAAGCCAAGTGAACATGAAATTGCATCTTGTTTGACTTGTTATCAAGATTTATCATGTTTTGATCTAGTTGAGAATCAAATAAGCATGCTATACACATTCCAGTGGCTAGTTACTGGATTTGTGTAGCTATAGTTATAGTTTAGAAAAAGACAACACACCGGAGATTAAAGAATGGATTTGTTCTGCAAGTGACTGAATAGGAAGACTATGGTAGTTCCAGGTTAGCTAGAACAGTTAAAAATTCAAACAAGCCAGCAAGCAAGGAACCCAGATGGGGGGCAGCTTAATTTCTGAAGTGCTATGGGCTTTAACAAAAACAAAACAAAAAAAAAAACTCCCAAAACTTAAAGTCGCAAACAAGTGAGGCAAGCCTTAATGTTGAATTTAAAATAAACCTTTAACATAGCAGCTACTACAAGGTAAAGTTGTTTCCAAATGTCAGTGCATATAGGTTAGGACATGTGATGTAAAGATTCATGTTCTCAAAAACATACACCAACAACATACGTAAGATGCCCAAATATATATTTATTTGTCTCTTAAAAAGTAAGTTATTCTTTAGAAAAAAAAGACAGCCTAGGAAATCCCAATATAGATTAAAGTATATTCAATCTGGCACATACTTCATGCAGATGTTTAAACAAACATCGGCACCTTCACACCAAGAAAGATAAGACTTCTAAAGTCAATAGCCAGGAGGTACCAGGACAGAAGAAAGCCTTAAAATAAAGGAGTTTCAAAGCCTTTCAGCCAAGCAGAGCCAGAGTTCCAGAATGTATTCAAGAACCAAGAAATCTCTCTAATCTTCTTCATCTTCATTTGCTGCCAGAAATACACCAGTTAGAAGAAGGAAACATAAGTATCTCAGTATACAGAGTTACAAACGGGTAAGCCAGTTCATTAGCTGTGAGCAGTCAGAAGAATGCAGCACTGTTCTAACATCGAACAAGTCAAAGCTGGGGGTTGGGTTCGGTTGTGGGGGTTTTTTTTGGTTTGTTGTTTTTTTTTTTTAATAGGCTAGCAGTAACCAGCTAAGCTATGTCCTTCAAGACCTCTCTCCTACCTCATGGTATTCAGAACCATTTCAAGAGATAAGGAAAAAGTTCATTATCACAGGACAGTGAGACATTTACCATTGGCACTCTTGGTAAAGCTCTCAGTGTTAGTGCATGAAAAAAGTTACTGGACATTTATTTGTGGATGTGCATATAGGTAAGATTACTATAACTATGTGCCAGCAGTACAACTGTATTCAGTAATGTGTTTCATATTTAAAGTATTAGCTGAAAAATATTCTGCCTTCAATGGCTGGAGATGCGTTTTTGTTAGTCTCTCTATAGCCATTTCCCCTGTTAAGTAATCATCTACCCATCTTGTTCTTAGTGGTAAAAAACATCGACTTCACTCAGTCCTAGTGAACACACTAAGAAAGATAGCTCCCCATTTGTCACTGGTCCCTTCCAGATATGTGATGTCTTGATCCAGGAGACCTAGCAATGAGACAGATCCTCATGGGGGGGTTAATAAGTATGGACAAGTGCATAGGTGAGAAGTCAGGCTAAAGCGGGACATTAATGGTGACAAAAGTTTACAGTCAAGGTGCAAGTGTCTATTCAGCTAAAACCATAAGTGAGCAATATTTGGAATGTAGCATATGTCCTAGAAGAAAACTAGACAGAGGAATGTTGTTCTTTGTTCCTTTTCAGGAGTGTAAACACTACCTTATGTTCTCAAGTAATACGACACTAATCAGACTTGGATACAGTCACTTAAGCAAGTGGAGTGATAACTCACAAGGTACCAACAAGAATATGTAAACACCCACAAGAATCACCTATTCATATAATACCAGACACCCCCTATGGATTGTCACAATGCAGCACCATAGCAGCAGATTGATTTAAGGAACAGTCTTGCTGCTCATCCCATCACGTTTACTGAAGAGTGGTAGCATTAGCAGCACTGTGATTTACTCTCTGCTTTCAATGGGTCCAGGTCCAGTTTTGGTTTCCCCACATCGTTCTCTTCATTAGGAAAGGTTTTGTAGTTGGCAAGGATGTTTTCCACCAAGAATCGAGCAGCTTCGTCTATGTTGATGTTGTCCTAAAAAAAAGTTGAAAGCGAAGTACTTAGTGGTTGTTTTGTTTGGGATTCTTGGTTTGGTTGTTGGTTTGTTGGGGTTTTTTTGTGTTGTTTTGTTTTTAAAATAGTGATGCATTCAGATTAGAAACTGACCAAATACAAAGAAACACTCTTTACAGACTTCATCAGCATGACAAACAGCTTAGGTGCACCAGGTCATTGCTCATACACTTGCTTGCTGGAAAAAAAGTTAGTCACGCATATTACAAATAGGATACTTTAACCTAGGATGCAGTCAGGGGATAATCACCACCTGCATTTGGAAGACTCAAATGCTAAACTGCATTTCTGCATCAGGAAAGGTAGCAGACAGTTACACTGTCCACAGTAGTGTTCCACCTTTTGGGGCCTTTTTCTGCTTCTACTGAAGTTTGAATGCACTTACTTGTGTGAAGAGGACCTTTTCTCTATCAGCCTCAAAACCCCAGCTAAATCAGGGTGTCTCATCAGCCACTCTAAATTTTCTTGTGCAAGTACCTTAACATGCACTCTAAAGAAGGTGTGTTTACAGGATACCCTGATGAAATAGAGCTCTAGGTATCTTAGTAACTGAGGGACCAAGCTGGCCAATGCCAAAGGGCCTTTGGCCACAGCTTTCAGCTGGTTTGGCCATCTGTTAGCTCACCACAGGATTGCCACACTTGGCATCACTTGTCTTTGTTTTCAAGGGACATACCCTATCAGTACACTCTTCAGTCTCTACAATTGTAGATCTAAACTCTACATGAGCAAGGTTAGATCATGAGAGCATTTGACCCATCACTACAGCACTTCACAGGCTTGTGGCTGTCAGCCACAAACTGCTTCAGCAGTTAGCAGATAAGCACTTTGCCCTGCCCAGAGTGGAAGATGACTCCTCATTTTATTGTAAGGATGTTCATAAGGTATTTTTATGAATATTTGTACTCTCTGGAATTCTTCTGCTGTTAATATTCTCCCTAATCCACAGGGAGTGGGACCTATATTATTGGTGACTCGATTGAAGATTCAAGTATCAGTTTTAGCAGAAAGGCAAAAGCATATATCAGGATATTTAAGTGGGCAGGACTTAAAACCATGAACTGATTTGGTACGCTTAGAAAACAAGCAAGCTGTCCTGAATTTTTGCTAAGCTATTTTAACCACCTCTAAAGAGTCCTAGGCTAGTCAATTCATAACTGAATTAGTACTAATATTGACTGGACTACTCTGCACCAAAAGCTTTGGTTTACATTGTTGTGCCTTATATACCACCTAAATGCAAACTGTCACTACACTTACACATTAGTTTTTGTTCCAATGCTACTTGCATTTATTTGTAACTCCTGCTGAAGTTTATGTATAGCAGAGTTATGGACAGGTGAAGATTCAGGGAAGACCTAACCCAAAGCAGAATCTTGGGGTTTTTTTGTTGGTGTGGTAGTTTGGTTCCCCCCCTCCCCAACCCCTCGAGTAAAGAGCCTTTAGTAACAGATGGGTGGGTTTGGAAATTATTTGCTCAAATGCAAACAAATTAGCTTATTTAACTAATTCCTGTCACTGTGTACCCTTCTTCCTTATTTTAGAAGTGATCAGGAAGAGGCTTGTTACTTATTTCTTATCATATTCTTCCCTGTAGACTTTTTATTAAGAGTTGTCTTAAGTATCACTTTGTGCCAGTTCACGAGCAACAGATAAAGGAAGTAGGCAAGCCAAGGAAAAAGAGGGACTTTGAGCTTACCACATAAAGGAGTCATTAACCATACAAGTAATGTGATCTGTCAGCCACAATGTTTTAATGACAGAAGAATCTTTCATTTTAAGGATCAATTGGGGTTTAGGGAATTGTTGGATTCCACTTTCAACGCAGTTACCACAAGCTTATCTGTGCATTGACCAAGTCTGTAGACAAAAACTGTACAATATATGAAGTTACTCCAAGGTAGCTGTTTGAATAAAGTAGCTATCTTAGCTTAAGTTAATACACAGAGTAAGCAGTTTTTCTCCAATTCAGTCTTGACACTGCCCAATAAAATAGGGAAGTACTTTACTGACATCATCCTTTGGGCGGGTAGTAATAAGTGAGAAAACAGCTTGTTTACTGCTGGAGTATTACTACCTCCTACATGCAACAGTAAAGACACAACTGAAGTTTAGAAACCTGCACCTAAAGATTATTTGTATCTTTTGGACAGTTTGATCAGAAGTACTAACATCTGAAGAATGACATTCACCTTGACACATGCAAGCAAAAAAGTTTATTGAACTCTGTTAATTAAGTTTTCCACTTAGTTTTAAGGTTCTCTGAATTTAAGATGCAGTTCTAATCTAAATTAAATACGCTGCTAGTCTTCCAAATCTTGCTGGAGACTTGACTGTCACTTCCTACACTTGATGATTTTCTTCCCCACATGAATATACTCATCCATTCTTATCCCAATACTTAGAAGAGTTAAAATACATTTCATCTGTATGCTCACCTTGGCAGAGGTTTCAAACCATCCAACAAAGCCACCTTCTCTGCAGAACTGGTCCATTTGCGAGGGATTCTGGCTGCCATCTTTCTTCTGGTCACACTTGTTTGCAAGAAGAACTGCAGGGATGGGGCTGCCATTAGGAAGTAGTACTTTACTGTCCAAATCATGCTTCCATTTTGAAACAGCCTCAAAGGTGGAGCCTCTTGTGACATCGAAGACCACAAAAGCACCAACTGCCTCTTTGTAGTATACTCTGGTCATATTTCCAAAGCGCTCCTGGCCTGAAAGACAGCGAGAGTATATTTAAGCATGAACTGTTGTCAGTGTAAATGGGCTTCTATACCAGGTTAATACATAGGAATTTGACATTTGGGTCTAGTCATCTAGTTCATAGAACATTGACTCTTCTATCCTACGTTACCTCATATGTAACAACCATTATGCGTATCACACAAGTAGAACCAGTTTGCCATCCCAACTACCACTCAGGGTTGGGTTTTTGGTGTTTTGGTTACTTTTGACTTATTTGTTGAGTAGCAATGCCTAAGAAAATTACCATCACAGCTATATACCAATTCTTTCCTCATAAAAGCTTCTGTAAGATTTAGGATATAACCCTAATCACTTCAGCTAGAGACTTAAGCATATCCAGAGAATGTTTCTGGAGGGTAAGCAACAAGGGTTTCTACAAGCTCCAAGGCTAACAGCCTTCAAACCATCTTCCTCAGAAGTCACCTTATTATAGATTTTTTTCCTTAGGGCCAGGGTCAAAAGAAGCTAGTTTAACAGTTCTAGCTAAACCTGTTATCTTTGACTTCATAGTCGAAATCTTATCTGGGTTCATTTCTAACTGTGGGAGTTCTACTGCAATCCCAGGATTTGATAGAAGATGACCAGAATAGTCAAAGTAGAGTTATTCACAAAAACAGTCACACAAGCCAATGGTCACCAAATATAGTCAGCTAAAGTCTTCTCTTATTAAATACAACTACTGTAGTCAGTATACTTCAAATGGAGAATTAGAGTACCAGTTACATTTCTGTTTGGAAGGTCACACCATCATACTGTGTTTGTACCAGAGTAGACTTAGTCAAGTGCAAGCATGTTGCTTGGGAAGTTCATGCTACTAAAAAACTTTCTGCTTTATTCAGAAGTCTTTATTGGGAAAAATAGTCCCTGCACTTTATAATTCAGTTTTACAGTGTATCATCACTTCAGCTTTTAGCATTTAGTAAATAAGCAGTTTTACAATAGATAAAGTAAGAATTTTAATTGGAACATAGTTACCCTCTGTTTATAAACTTTCAAGTCTGCCTTTGATTAACAAGAACAGTCACAAGAACTGCGTATTATCATATTCTCAGAAAGAGCTGGAAATTCATTAGGTGAAAGAACTTGACAAGGGATCCTGTTTAGCAGCATGCTTTTCTAGCTCAATTGCCTCATTTTAATGTCAGTACTTCAGTGTACCGATTAGCTCATTCCCAACAGACACTTTCAGAAAAGGTTGACTATTGCCAGAAATTGCCAGAAAGCAGCAGCAGCTACAGTGAAGTTCCAGAGAACTAGAAGTCTCTATAAAAAGAGGACTATTTCTGGTTGTTCAACTTCAAAGTATGATGCTGCATAAAACAGCATCCCTAGTCAGCATATTCTGAGGAATGGAAATTACACATTAATTTCTTCACTACCAGTTCATTATCTCCTGTGTGAGAACAGGACACATGCAAAAGGGAAGCTCAAGTTTTAAAGCAGCATTTATGTTGTGAACTTTCAGGCCAACAAGCCAGGCACCAAGCTGTATCTCAGTGACTGTGTGAGTGGAAGAGGCACATTGCTGACACAAGCCTCCTAACAGTGCAGACAGAACTTGTATACAAGGAACTCAAATTGTCTCCCTAAGCCTTTCCAGGCTGGATTATTATGCTTTAAACATGGGTTTGGTATAGCCTTACTCCAAATTCTTGTACCATGTGCCCACTGTTTTCATTAATCAAAGACCAGCAGGAAAGAATTGGGCCAGAAGGCTTTTACTACTTCTGCAAATCAAGCATGCCACATCTAAAAAAGCATCACCTTTAGACTGTGGGAATTTTCATTTTTAAATGGAGCTGCATGGGATCAAATTTAGCTACATTAAACCAGTTGCTACATATTACACTACACAAGCTAGGAGAAGCTCCTCCTTCTCAGCTTCCCCATTTGTTTAGCTGTCAGTCTCACCATCAATTCTTGTTACATGTGAACACCTCTTAATGCGTTAAAGCCCCAGGTCTTGTGTCCAAGTCAGGCAGTATATCCACTGGCACCATAGGATTGGCCCACAAAACAGTAATTTCAAGGTCTACAGAGCTCTCTACTAGCTTCCATCTTCTACAGAAAGATTTCTTCAGGTTTGGTCCTGAAATGGACACCATTTGCTATTATTTACATGAGACTGCATGTGAATCTTCCTTTAGTCCTCCTTATTCAGTCACAGGAGGAGATCTGTGGGGATTTCAGTCTTTTCAATTAAGGCTGTAAGTTTTTGGGAAAACTTGATAGACATAAGAAAATTAAGTTGTATTGATTAGCTGCAGAAAAGGTTGCTAGACTGTTACCAGCAAGGAACAGGATCATCAAATCAACATTTGAGTTGGAAGGGACCTTAAGGATCATCTAGTTCCAACCCCCCTGCCATGGAAAGGGACACCTTCTACTAGACCAGGTTGCTCAAAGCCTCATCCAGCCTGGCCTTGAACACTTCCAGGGATGGGGCATCCACAACTTCTCTGGGCAACCTGTGCCAGTGCCTCACCACCCTCTCCATGAAGAACTTCTTCCTGATACCCAATCTACATCTCCCCGCTTTCAATTTAACCCCGTTCCCCCTTGTCCTGTCACTACAGGCCCTTGTAAAAAGTCCCCCCCAGCCCCCTTGTAGCCCCTTCAGGTACTGGAAGGTGCTATAAGGCCTCCCCGGAGCCTTCTCTTCTCCAGGCTGAACAAGCCCAACTCTCTCAGCCTGTCCCCCTAGCAGAGGTGCTCCAGCCCTCTGAGCATCTTTGTGGCCTCCTCCAGACTCGCTCCAGCTGGTCTATATCCTTCTGATGTTGGGGGGCCCAGAGCTGGACACAGTACTCCAGGTGGGGGTCTCACAAGAGCAGAGGAGAACCACCTCCTTCAAACTTCTGGCCACACCTCTCTGGATACAGCCCAGGATATGGTTAGCTCGTATATCAAGTATACTCAGATATCAAAACTAAGTTTTTCAGAAATTGTGGAAAAGGTTAATCAGACAGTTATTTCTTATAACTGTGCATAATGTATGTAAACATGGCTGTCAGATACCACAGTGAAGGGCACTACCCTTGACTGAATCCCTTCCTGCCTACTTCTCATGCGCCAGTACGGCCCAGACTAGTTGAAGTTTTAACACCACAGTAACTCCTTTCCCTGTTGCTAAAGCCCAGATATGCTATACCAGAAAGGCAATGACAGTCTTGTAGCAGAGCAGCAGACTAGCCAGATCCCTTCATGGGGTCCTGATCAGGACAGAGGCCACTGCAAGTGGACTTGTGCTAACTGACAGATTCAGGAGCTCTGGGATAATACAGAAGCCAAGGTTAGCTTTTTTCATTGTGTGAGAAGACAACAGTTCTAATAGGAATGTCAGCCTGCACCAAGCTGTACTTTACTTTGTAGTCTACAGCAGTCCCTTAAGGCATGGCCTTCAGCTGTCCAGAACACTCATTTAAGTATTATTTCTAGCCAACTTTATTGATAGAAAGATTAGGAAGATTTGATACCCCTTACCCCTAAAAAGGTACCCAAGCTCAACACTGCTGTAGTATTACAGGCTAATGCCTTTCTACAGATCAAATACACTCCAGTACAACTGCTGTCCTTTTCTGAAGTAGCTCAAACTCCAAAACAGTTTATTGCAGAGCTGCTTTCACCTCTGGAATTTACATCCACTAACAATAGCTCCAACCTGCATATTAGCTTATGACTGCTCTTCCATCCTGTCTGGAGGTCTAATGAGGATGGATATATTATTTTTATTCCACAGAAAGAATTCAGAAGCAATAACATGACCTGCCTAAGAGGGAAGAGTTTTGTTGTAGTAAAGGTATACGACGTGAGGCAGCAAGATACTTAAGTATAAAATAAGTAGACTTCCTTTACAATTCTGTTATTACTGACAATGCACATGCTTTAGGCTGAGCTTCTTTTACGGGATTCAGAGCATTCCAGACAGCCTTTTCAAAATTTAACAGGACTTTCAGGCAAAGCTTTTGCAAGTGCTTTTCTGCTTGCAAAAAAAAAAATCATACAGAAAAAGCAAACTGTAGAGCACACCACTTTTCCAAAGTTTGGAGTGTGAACATTATTCTCTATTTAGGTTATTAAAACTAAATCGACTCAATTTTTGCCATGCTCAGTTCAGCCTGGGGTTTGTTATTCCTTTTCCTCTGTCCAGCAGAATTTTTGCTGTAGTCATTTTGCCATGTGTGAGAGTAGTGTTGAGCTGTACCAAAAGTGGACCATAACTCCAGAGGAATAAAAAAGGCTAAAAGTGATCAGATGAAACTAGACTTGAATTCTCCAGCATGTATAATCATAGAAAGAAGACAACAGGAAAATTACTTGCTTACCTCAGCAGTATGGAACGACATCAGAGGATTCTGGTAGTTCTAGTGCCTTGACATAAACCTGATGGTACCACAAATTTATCTTTTCTCTGTGCTTTAGGGGTTCAAGTTGCAGATGATGGGCTATGCTACAGGGCAGTCAAGAGTCATCAGAGGTTTTGTTTGGAGGTATG
This sequence comes from Eurypyga helias, assembly GCF_000690775.1. NCBI lineage: Eukaryota > Metazoa > Chordata > Aves > Eurypygiformes > Eurypygidae > Eurypyga > Eurypyga helias. The sequence goes on from NW_010226857.1 coordinate 17,167, forward strand.
GAAGTGGCTGCATGCAATGCAAAGTTCTGCATTCTCTAACCACAAAGTTTTCACATCTAAATGACTCTGCACATATTGTCACCATTTTTTCCAGTAATTGCAACAGTGTTAAGTGAAATACTTGCATAAAGTCATACATCAGGAACTAATAGTTCCCTGAAGCTGCACCACAGGAATGAAGTTTTAAACTAAACTATAGCAGAGCTTGGGAACTATTACTGCTTCCCAGTTTACAATATGACAGGAGTAAACAATAAGTTTAAAAACATGAAAAACATTATAGCCAGGTCTGACATTATGAGCTTTGTCTTTGCCCTTTGCTTCATTGCAAAAAAATAAGTTATCATAAGATTCAGACACTGCCAACCCTACCTTGAAGTACTTTAAAGAGTTTCTACAGCAATCTTTCTCAGTGTAAGAAATAAACAAGAGTCCTGTTTATCACAGCCGTGTGACTTATTATAGCAGTTCTTTCTTTTAGTTAGGAGTTACCCTACACTCCTACTGTTACTTTTGCTCTTAATTCCTCCTATGTGATGGGAATTGGGGCTAAAAAGCAAGCATACAAATGACTGCCAAATATACATGATACTGAGTTTGTCAGGATTCCATCTCCCACACTACTTACCATACCTAGAAGTCTTAATATGTCATTTATATGAACTAACAGAAACCTACCCAAGGAGGGTAGAATAAGGAAGCTTCCTCAGCTACATTTTTTTTGCTGTGAAGTTAAATTCTGGTCTCTCTCTCTCAGTTCCAACAGTATAGCCTTAGTTCTCCTACCTGGTAAAAACCTAAGCTTAGTCTGTTCTGAAGCCACACAACTCAGAAGCCAGAGTTGTATTAGTTGCATTTAAACATCTACATCTCATCTGGTGTAGTCTATTGATAGACAACTGGATAAATTCTAGCTTCTCTTTCAGAAGAGACTAGCAGTTCTGACATCCTCCAAACATTGTCAATAACATGAGAAAGATGACCAAGACTTATAAAAGCCTGACAACTAGAAGAGTGATGGAACAAATAGTTTATTCTCTTGAAGTAATGTTAGTTTAAGTCATCTTTGACAGGCTAATCACCTTAATGGGTGTCCAGAGCCCAAAATTTGATTTTAACAAGTTTGACAGTTCCACATCAAATAATCTTGGAGATGCGCAGTTTAGTCTAAAGTCATCTACAAGTGAATGCACAACTGGCAGTAGAGTTTTATTCCAAAGTTGTTTGATGCTAACCTGAAGACCATGGCAATGAAGTTTTGCAGTTTTTCCTGGACCAAATAATACAGAGCTGTCAAGTCTGATAAACAGCAAAAAGTCCTCAGTTCATTAATAAAGGCAAGCAGCTCTTGATAACATTGTCCTTAAGAATGCTGAAACTCAGTGTTCATTTAGCTTAAAAGGCAGTTTAAGTTCAACAGAGAGAAGGCATATACCATACAGGATAAGTCTAATCTACAAAACCAAGCCAAAAAGCTATCCAGCAATACCCCAGTAGTGAACAAAGTGATCAAGTGACCTAGTGAATCAAATTAAGAGGTCAAAATGCATAGAAGTAGAATAGTGTGTTCCAGTTATTCTGCTGTTCTTTCAGCAGGCATGACACACTGCAGTAAACTCAGGCATCACAGGATGCATATTAAGGTATAGTGAATGGTTGTAATAAGTCAATTAGAGAAGGGTTCTCAGATCAACTATTTACCATGACCACTAACTGTCAGTATTAGTCACACCAAAATTTAAGAAGCATCATTAGTGACAACCAGACTAACTCTAACTTGACTGCCAACACCATGACTCTTAGGTCCTTGCTATCAACTACTGATATTTTTAGTCAGTGTGCAAGCAGTGACACTATTTAGATTTCAGCACCGAACTCTACAAAGTACTTGTTTCAGACAATCTCCTGGACCATAAAACATTTGTGTTTTTATTCATCTAGAGAGGAATTAAAAAAAAAAAAATCAACAATTCACAGTAAGTGAAAGCCCTTCTTTCCAGTCTTCCTTCTGCCAACAGAAGGCCTAACGAGCACTCTTCCCAGCTCCACTAGTGCTGCTTTACAAAATCTCCAATTTTACAAATTCTCCAGCTCCCTGAATTTCTAGGATCAGGCTTTCACATACTAACATCAAGAAACATCTGACTGGCAGGTCCTTATTTACAATTCCACATCTCGGCAAAGTTCACATCATTAGCTTCAATCTGCTACACTGAATATGCCATCCAAACTAGTCGGGCATGCAGCCCAATCCTCTCATTGAGTTAAAATCACTGTCCACTTCAAAACTCACCTAAAGCTCCTAAAAGAGGAGCCACTAGCAAGAATAGACTTCCATTTGGATACCTGTTGGTCCTACAGCTGGATGTTTGGCATAATATAGCAAATATCCAGAATTGCCTTGAGGATGCATCTCCCAGTTCTCCAGACATCTAATGTACATTTTAGCATTACCTGGGTCAGGTGTGACTGAAGCTGCTTTTTAGCCAGATATATCAATGTGCTACTGGCAAGCTACCACTGCTGACAGCATTCCTCCCTCTCCCCAAACCAGCACAGCTTGTCCGAGACTGTCTTACCCAATTAGATTGAATGTGTTATTCAGCAAGAAGTAGGTTAACCAAACCACTATCAATATTACAGGACATGCTCAAGTGTGTCTGCTTTTTCACGTGGGTAGCAGCCATAGATTGAGAGTAGACAGTTAGCTAGCTGGTGTTAAACCACAACAGACAGACTCTGTGATGGGCAGTGCTACATGTCTCTCCACGCTTCATTCTCACCCATTTAAGCTATTAGTGAAAAGCTGCCAAGGTTATAAACCACAATGTTGAACTATACTAGCAGCTCCAGCAGATATTAGAAACCTGTAAGAGTTAAAAAAAAAGAGGCAGGTCTAGCCTGACTTACTTTTCACCATTGTGGAAGTAATATTTGGTATTTGCGGTTCTGGTGACAAACACCAAGAGGTTAAAAAGCAAGAATTACAGGAATACTATATCTTCCTGTATTTTACAGAACTAGAAGCAGTTTCAGTGACTGCAGCTTGTCTAGATTCTAATAGAAAAAAGCAGTCTCAGATGAGTAAGTGAATTGCTGGTGTCCTTCCTTACTAAAGGTTGTGTGGGAAGGTTAACTGACCATTGGATGGACTTCTTCCCAACAGTAACTGTCCCAAACCCTTTAGAAGAACAGTCTTCAGGGAAAAGGTAACCAGCCAGTTAATCCTTGTTCAGCTGACTCCCACTTTACCATAAGAGATGATCTTTGGTACCCTGGTTATGTCTGTCTGTCTTAGACAACAGCAGGGTGCACAGGAAGCAGTTCTGTTGAGCAAGACTGCCAGGGACCTCACATCCACCGTATACAATACATACAGTACATACGAGAGATATGCCCTGTAGTCACTGAGGAGTCACTGAAGAATACCATTCAGGTGCAGCCATGTTTTGTTTATTTAGATGATTATATAATATGTTTTCACTTGGTTTTAGCAGTCACTATTTCATTCTGAAATAGTAGTTTGCTCTAAAGTTTCATTGCACAAAGCCAGATCTAAGCTAATAATTTTTTTAGCTACCTGAATTTTCAACATCAGTGAGTAGTCTTTCCATTCACTGTTTGCTATTGTTGTACTTAATTCTAAAGCAGGACAGTCCTGCTTGATACCAGTGAGACCACGAGAGCACTGACATGCAAGTACTCCGAAGCTAGACACCCAATTTCCATCAGGAACACTGACTACATCCATCATCCTAATAGAAAAAAAATACACCATTCTCTTTCACAAAGATAGAAAGGCTTCCTCAAACAATTGCACAACTCTCACACGGAATTTTACAGCAAGACCAAAACTTTTCATTGCTGCCTGTAGACTTGGGCTAATGTAACGATTTAAGATTGTCTAAACTCACTTTAACAGCCTACCAGCTTGCCTTTAAGAAGTTTAAAGGCAATACGCTGCACTTATGGTTCAACTGACTTTATCTAGCATCATGTTTATTTTATGTAAAAACATGACAGTCATGTTTGCATACAAAAGTTTCACCTGTTTTGCTTGCATCTTTGATAAACAGGAAATTAACAAAAGAGGAAGTCCATGACTCATCACTAGATTTCCATCCCCAGAAAAGTGGAGTTCAACCAAGCTAAAATGATTTCTAACTAGCTGTCAAATGCAGTGTGTATGGAAAAACTTGCCTTGCATTAGTGTTCAGAGAAAGTTGACACAGTCCAGACAGCACCAGCAACAGCATGGACTGGTATTTCCTACTTTGCTTTAACTAGACTTAAACAAGTATCTGCCAGAGTTAAGCGATTTTCATGTCTGACACCCTTTAATCCATCTCCTTTGATGTACTGTCATGCAGCCAGAGCTGTACTATTTATTTGACAGTGATGCTGCATGGCACTACAGCACTTCACAACACACAGGAGAACAATTCTAAAGTCAGTTTGTCTCAAGAAAAACTTTATCACGAGACTGAAAAAATGTTAATCTCTAAAATGGTCAATGTGTCATGGAACATTTTGTGTGATTGGAATTTTCTATCAAACAGCTGCCACTTTGCACTACCCAGCACTCTAGCCTGGGAGCATTTAAAGAACAAGTTCCCATAAACTGTTGGTAGTAACACTCAGAGGCTGCTTTTTAATCTGTTGTTTGAAAAGCTTCTAAAATCCATACAATAAGGAATATTGGTTTTCATTTGCTGCTGATCTAGAAGCCACTGCTACTGGAAGTTTGCTATGTTTTCTCTACACAGAGATAAGATAATTAGTTCTAAACAAGCTCTCTAAACCCCAAAAATCTCATCATTTTCAAAGCATCATCTTACTACCCGATCTACTTTTGTTCTGAATCTCCATAGCCAGATGAGAACTTGAAACATCAAGCTACCTGTGGTAGCTTAAGAAGCATGTTGTGCTTTGTAGTCACTGCTTGCTGCTGATCTTGCTAGCTTTCACACTTGCAAGAATTTCACAAGCATTATTATGCTGTCATATGAAAATATAAATTCCCTTACTGCAAATCACTGCCTTCTAACATGGCATACAACACTTCAGAACTTCTGAAGTGGGTGTTTGGAGGGAAGAGTTTCCAACAGACTGCAAAAAGCAAGGTAGTGGTTACTGTCGGAGTTCAAGGAAGGTGTTTCCAACAGCTGTAAGACTAAATCCCAGAAGCCTTCCTCATTACCGAAGGGAAGAAACTTATTTTGTACAGCATATTGAAGCCTTTTTTGGCACCAGGGAGCTAAGATTATGTTATTTCCTGGATTTCATAAGACAGGTAACTAGTTTTGAACAACCCCTTTACAGTACTTGCCAACTCAAATTGTGCTTGTGTACGTGCACTTCAGTGACCTCCTGTCCTGGTGTGCGCATTAAGAAAGCAAACTGGCAAGAGTCAAAGTAGAGATGTAAATAAGGTGAAGACATCAACACTGAAGCCGCAACACTGATACAAGGAGAGTTGATAAAGGTCGATTTACATTCATGTAAACTCCATACATTGAGACAAAAATACATATTTAATGTTGTCTACATGAGTTTGTCCCTAAAGGGTAATGCACTTGACTTGTCGAGCCAGCCTTATTTCCAACTACTTGAGTCAGTATTACATGAAGGGCAAGAATTTAGCCAATATTTGCATCAAAAAAGTTTATGATCAATAGAAGTTGATGATTTCTGCAAAGATTTCTAGTTTGTTCTATAATTTGACCCAAACATTAGTTACATTGTATGACATGTACTATTTTTCGTCCTGTCTGCTGTATTGCACATAAGAATTCGGGTATCATTTCCCTTTAAAGTAGTTTTTCCCCTGGCCATTTGATGGCTACCCATCCATCCTTTATTCTCTGTATCAGTGTTAGGGAAGTACTTTTATTGTGATCTTGTAGAAAGCACACAGCTTCTGAGCAACAGCTATACATGACATGAACCTTATATATTTGAAAGTAAGGCTGAAGCTCCATCTATTCTGTAGTGATAAGAGGCTCTAGCACTAAGTGCACTCCCATTGGTAATGGAAGAGTACCTGCAAGATCAATACATCAAACTTTCTTTCAAGCATGTACAAGATCAGGTGGTCTTTAAGATCACATCTTTAACCCTATTTCTTGTAGGGGGCCTAGAAAAGCCTATGTAGAAATTGTAAGCTCATTTCCAAGGTACTCAGTTTCAGTTAAATAGTAAATTGAGACAGATGTTCCTTAACTGAACAGCCGTCTTGCATAATCAAAATTACCATACTATCCTGCCTTACAACACCAACTTCAAGAGAGTAACATTTCCCATATGCTTAAGGAATTCCACCAGCACACCAGGTTTAAGTTTAGTTCAAAATAACATACACAGTACTTTGAATCAGCATAGCACTAAGCAAAAGAACCTTCACCAACATGAACGATTCAGTATCTCACTGGTAAGAGAAGGAAATGCTTTCATCAGAAAGGCCAATAACCATACCTTGGTTGATAGCATTTCATAAAAAAATTACTTAAATAGAAGAATTCAGGGGAAAAAAAAAAAGAAAGCATGCTGGCATCCAGAGTCTGTATTCAGAGATATCTGAAGGCTGGAGACACACCAAAAAAACAAGTTTAACATGTTCAGTGCTCATTTGGATTCTTAGCTGTAGAGCTCCAAGTACAGCAAGTCATTCTCAACTGAAAGCTCCTAACTAATTTGGCTGTTCAGAAGAGTCACAAGAAAGGACTCCCACACAAGATTTCCCACAGAGGGGTGGTTTCTAGAAGTAAACGCTTAAGACAGTATTCAAAACCTTTCAACATGAGCAGGCCTTCTACTTTCCCACCCTCAAACTTTATCTGCTAGCCTTGCGTGTTTCCAGCCAACATAACCCTTAAGGTTTTTTTCGCATTTGAGATTTATGCGATTTAAATGTGTGCAAGCAGGAAACATTCAGAAATCATAGGTCTTCCAAATCTTTTTTGTCAGTCCAGATTTAATCACATAAAAGATTCTCCAACCCTGACTAGGAGTTTTCTGACCTGCCTCCACTGTTACCAGAATGACAGTGCTGCCCTCTCCACCTAAAGGCAGCTGCTGCTGAAACCTCCCTCACCAAACTAGGAAATAACCTCAGATCACTTATCAGAACTCTTGAGGTCCAGGTTCTGCACCCACTTCTGATGCAGTTATGTGCACATTTTTCACTCTTCCTTCCTCATCATAATCATGAGGCACCTTTATAAGAGTGAGGACAATCACAGTTGGGGGCAGGTTAGGCCTGGATTCTGTTGCCTCCACCCTACGCTCACTTGTGTAGAGCATGTTTAGAATACCAAAGTACAATCATACCTCTTCTGTTTGGCCAATTTCATAGCCATGCTCTGAAGTACTGCTTTAACTGGAAGTTTTAATAAACACTTTTGCGAAGAAATTCTAATAAAATACAGCAAGAAGAGTGCTATTACACCAAAGTTAATGCATAATTGCTCAGTCAAAGCTTTACAAACAAGTTTGTCTACCAGCTGTCATTAGTGACGTTCTTCAGGAGAAGCCAAGCTCAAATGGTCATCTACCTTTTACCACCCCTGCCCTCCAGATAGCTGCAGGTTCCAACAGGCTGATGTTAGTAAGGAACAGTCAATGTGTTCATAAAGCAGCAGCTAACACTATTTAGTTGGTCATCTTATTTGAGCAAAGCAAAAGTTTTTTACGACAGAGAAAGTCCTTAAAGTCCTAAAGATATCTGACTTACATCAATGTGCTATATCCATCTCCTACACTACATTGTGGTCACTGCAGCATACTCAGTAAAGAACAGCATGCTTGTCAAGTAGGAATCTAGTATATTGAAAGAGACTTTAAAGCACTTCCCTATCATTAAGATTCCTTTGTTTTGTATCTCTTTACCACAATGACTCATTGTTATCTTGTATTTATTTTGCCAATTATTTATGTCCTTTGATCAAGGGGGTTAACCTGGTTCTAACACTTCCAGAATTAATGCAGGAAGATAGATTTATCATAACTCCACCTGACAAGATAAAAAACAAGAGTAATGCCTAAGGGCAGCTAATGTTTAGAAGTTTTGCTCCTGTATGAACATGCATATAATCTGTTCATCTTCTTTCAGAATACTTCATGCTGCAACCAAGATAATCTGACAGTGACTGATCACTCTTACTCCCAAACTTTTTCATCTCCATTATTCAAGCTACAACCTGTGCCTAAAAACTAAAATTCCTGAGTATTTCTGGAATACACAACTCCAAGCACAACAGTACCCCTTCTCCCCCCCTTCACTGTTTAACACCTGCTCTCCTTTGATTCTGCTGCAGGAATTTGCATTACTTTGTACCTTAGAAGGCAGCTATTTTCACCAGGGGAAAAAAGCATAGCCAGTGTAACATTGTCATGCTCGATTTGTTAGAATTATCTAATCACTTAAAAACTCAGGTAGCAAAAGAAAGTGAAGTCACTCTGGAGCCTGCTGCATTGCAATACACAGCACAACCTTCATTTTGGCAACAATCACACCAGAAGCCAGCACAGTATCTGCATTATAATCTTTACCTGATGACTGAATGACATGGTTAGTTCTCATCATTGATTAGGTACAGAAGCTTAGATTGAAGCATCCAGCTCTGAGGAAAGCTTTTTATAATGAAGCTCTTAAGCACAAGCTTTGATCTAATGAAAAATAACATGCCTTACTATGCTTCAGGGTTAGGCTTTAATTCAGAAGCCTTTTTAAATGCATCAGAATCAATTCAGAATGTCAGCACCATATTGCTTGCAGGGAAGTCACATGTAACATTACTTACCCTAAGATTTAGATCATTTCAAGACATCTAAAGCTGTTTGTCTGCACACACCAGTAGAAAAAAATTATCTACATGAGCTGTTGAAAGCCAGAAGACAGTTGGGCTGATGAGTTAAAAGGGAATGACTATCACATGCTCAGATACTTTGTTACACACTTCAATAAAGTGCTTTAGGGAATATGCATTATGACTATATAGAAGCCATCTTCAACCTGGTTCTCCAACTACTAATTTCTATATAAACTTGTTAACATCCTCAAGTATTCAGAAATATTCACGAGCATAGACAGACAGCTGCAGGACACATTCCCAGGTTGAGGATTTTAGCAATTTTAAGATCATGGAACAACTATGATGGATACATGGATACTAAAATCCCCTTTATTTTAATGATTAACGCTTAACTAAGATGTCAAGTTCTATAGGAGTCTGAACTATTACTCTCACACTGGCTAAGAACAGCCCAAACAAAAATCACTGAGACTATTAGTTCTCTTCTTGGTCTTGTTTTCTGACCAGGGAAGAACCCCCAGCCCCTTGGAAACAGAATAGCTTCAACTGCAAGCTCAGACATAAGAGTTTGGAGTGCAAGTTACAAGAGAGTTGTATTTTTCTTTTTATTTTTGCTAGGGAAGACTAGTCAGGAGTGTCATATGAAAGTACACCACGTTGTAAAATAGCAAAGGTATTTCAGTGACAGGAAAAAAACCCGCAACTCTTCAAACTATAAGCAATATTAGTAAAAACCTCCAGGGGTTTATCAGCAGCTCTTAATTCAGTCTTCACCCAGCAGTGTCCAAGATACACTAAGGGCAATAATTAAGAGTGGAAAATTCTGTCTTCTAGATCTTTAAATGAATGCATAGGTGTATTGCTAGGACCTCCCCTAATGTAAATATGTTCTCTCCAAACTTCGTTGCAAGTTACAACAAAGTTTCTGCCTAGCCTGTTGAAGCAGATCGCTTTGGCAAGGCCGACGCCAGTCTCAGAAACCAAGGGCTGAGGAGAAGTTAAACACGAGTGTGGCAACTTGCCAAACCCCAGGATCCTGATAGTCTCTCCTCTTCAATCTTTGGAACCCCAGGCTTGCTAAAATATGTCCAGTAGCAGCCTGTACTGATACTGCTGATTGATTTACAGGAAGTTAAAACTGACCCATAAAAGGAACACTGAAGACAAAGCTTGCCAACATTTTACTTGCTCTCCAAAACAGCAATTAGAAAATATTTTCGTTTGCCCTATCGGCCAGCAGCAGAAAGATCTATCATGTGTTTTAGCATATGGCAATAAGCAGCAGCTTTTCAGTATGAGGATTCATATTTGAAATTTTTTAAGATAACCTTTAGGGCAGCAAGTCCAGAAGCTGATGTACAGCTTGTCCGTCAGCAGCCACATGTCACACTTCATCTTTCCCGAGCTTCCACTTGATAAAGCTTAAAGTTCACAGAAACAGTAAGTACCAGCTGCCATCCTATTATCTCCCAGCAGCATAAGTTTAAACAGCAGCATCTGTAATAAAGTCTACTTTTTCATATCCAAGGAGATACTCTGAACACAGTGAGGAGGCTTGAAGAGAACCGCAGGTTAATACCTGGGCTGCACACAGAGCTAGAAATGCAATACCACCTTGAGGTGATTAAAGAGTTGAGGGGAAAGCCTTCTTACGACGCCATAGCAAATGAGAGTTTGTTCCATGGCATTTAACACCACAGCATAAGCAAAGCTGACCATAGTTGGTATACAACTTGAGTCTTCAAAACAGAGGCGCTGAAGAGTTTGGAATTATATCTAGGAAAGGAATGACGTGTAGCTTGGACAAGTGAACAGGCCGTTCCTGCTGCTGTGTGCTCAAAGTACCTTTTTGATACACAAACCCACGAGCTGAAGGCAGAGCTAAGCATAACACAAGTCCTATACTCCCTCACTCCACACTGCAGGGACACAAGTTACTTCTAAATTAAGCAGGTGACACCAAACATGCAAAGTTTGATCACAGTTCCTTTGAGGAAAATTTCAGCTATTTGAGTTTACCTGTAAAGTGTACTTACTAAACATAACCTCCTTGGAAAAGATACTCATTTCCTCTCGAAGTGCTACAGAGCCGTAAGTGTGAATGGATTTAAGCCGCAGTCATAACCAAGGCCACAAGCACCCGGGCGAGCGGGTCAGGAGGAGCAGTAGGAGCAGGAACCCCCCGGGAGTCTCGGAGCCAGCAAGCACAGCAAAGCAGGGTTTTGGGGACTGCCGTGAAACCCTGAGGCAAGCCAAGAGCCCCACAACACCAACGCACACAGCCTATAAAAAGCCAAGAACTTCACTCCCGTATCAAGACCTCCCTCTGTGTATGCCTCGAACGCAGTCAAGGGGGGTTGCAAGGTAACGGGGAGAAAGGGAGAAACCAGAAGACGGGCTTCACAGCCCAAATACACCTTCCTCTGCAAAGGCCTGGCCCCCGGACCCCACAGCCAGCCGCGTCCACAGGCCTCTGCCCCCTCGGGGCTTGCCCAGCAGAGACGCCCGCTCCCGGGCCCTTACCTGCTATATCCCAGAGCTGCAACCGCACCAGGGTCCTGCTGTCCCAGTTGATGACTTTGAGCGCGAAATCCACCCCGATAGTGGCCCGGTAGTGCTGGGAGAAGAGCTGGTGCACGTACCGCTTGATAATGCTGGTTTTACCCACGCCCAGCTCCCCGATCACCAGCACCTTGAAGAGATGCTCCCGGCACTCCGGCACGCCGGAGCC
>NW_010226858.1:0-14630 GCF_000690775.1 Eurypyga helias
CCGCAGCGTGGCCGTCGGGCAAGCCAGGGCTGCCGATGCCCTTCTCGTGCGCTGCTGCCCCAACCTGATCGGTTTTCGACGTACGGGATCCCTGCTCAGCAAACACGGACACTTTCTAAAACTGCTTGTGTGATAGAACACTCTTGTCCCGAGAGAAAAGAGGGCAGAGCAGAGGTGTGCATTGGTGAGCGTCTCTGCAAGAGGCTGTGGAAAGGCCCATCCTTGCTTGGGTTCCAGTAATTGGGCTTAATCCTGGGTAGTTAGGAGCCGTGCTGACCCTAGGTCTGAGGCTTCAATGCTTTGGCTGTGGCACTGGTGTTCAGCCTGGTGTCTCTGCTCTGAGATCCATCTCCAGCATCTTTGAGGAAGCCCTCTCCCACAGCCACCTTGTCCATCAGAGGGCAAATCCCACGGCCCTCCCTGGAGTGAGGCACAGGCTGCCTACCGACACGGGGAGGCCTGTCAGCTTTCCCCGGCTGATTCTGCCCTGTTTGAATACAGCGTGGTCTCCTGCGGTCTGCTGTCCCGCATGGAAGGACAGTTTCACACCTTCACACCTGGAGTCGTTAGAAATCTGTTTAACTTCATGATGCAGTTTACCATGGGTAGTACTAGCCTTTTTCTTTAGCCTGCAGAGCTCTCCTCTGAATGTTAACCCCCTCCCTCCTAGATTTATCTTCAGAGATATTTATGAAGATATGGCACGTGCTCCCTTTCTTCATTTGGTGCGCACAACATCTGTGTAGAAGGAAACACTTCCCATCATGCTGTATAAAAGGAGTGGTCACCACCCTCCGACAGGTCTGAACGGCATGTTTTCTGATTTAAATTCATCTTTCTTGAGGGGTGGTCACCAGAGGTGTACACAGTCTTCAAAAGGAGGTCTTGTGCAGCTGTGCTGATATTTCTCTGTCTCTTATGTCCTGATCTCCATCATGCTAACACTTTGTCATACTCCCCTGCCACCTTCCAAAATGGCCTGCAGAGCTAGTGTTTCTCTCCTACTGCTCTCTCTAAACTCATGTGGTTGCAAAATGTGTTCCTAGGTGGAAAACTGCGAATGGCAGGGTGGTGGTCTGCAGGCCAAGACTGACCATATCAGCTGTCACATGTAAAGGTGAGCTGATACTATGCTTAAGAGTTAATAACAATTTCCTATTTTCCCTTTTCTTCTTCCTTTTTCTTTCAGTCTTACAATCACTGTTTTATTTCTTGGAATCTTCTCCAATCAACCCAGGTTCCTCCTGTCTTTTTTTTTTTTTTTTAAGGAATGGATCATATTAACACAGGTATTCAAAGTTAACTCTTCTGATAGCAATAAGGAATTATTGCTGGGATAACTGGCTTTGAGTATGGCCAATTTCACAGAGATTTTTTTTTTCCTCTCCTAAAACCACAGGAGTTACCTTTCAGGTTGTGGGAATGCGCTCACCTGTACTAGTCCAGAATCTTTGTCTGCATTTGCATCCTTTTTTGTCAGGTTTGGAAAAAACTGGTAAACATGTAACTTCTTTGCTGTGCAGCTAGGTAATTGCTAGTTTTCATGTGGGAATTATTTTTATAAGAAACTGTTACTCTTCCGTGTCTTAACAGACAGCTTCATTATAGGAGCGGGTCTTTCTCTGGCTCTAGGGCACAGGTGACACTAGTTTTAAAAAGCAAGTGTTTCTGAAAATGTAATCAAATACTACTGAAACAGCTCTGAAAATTACACAAGAAATCGATCAATAAAGGGTAATCATTCATTATCTCCATCTTTTGGTATTTTTTTTTCATCTGTGGATGATCTATGACCAGTTTGCCATCTCTGTTCTTTTGTTGTGACCATGCAGTACTGTTCTTGGGATTACTGCTGTAAATAATTTCTGGTCTGGAGCTCATGTTTTAGCAAGTCATAGCAAGGGGTCACAGAAACCTGAACTGTACAGAGTGTGGAAACTCCCCAGGAAATGTAATAATTTTGACCCAAATGGCTCTAGCTCTTGAAGGTTCCTTTTCAGCTTGATTATTCATAACAACAAATTATGAATTTGTTTTCTTTACAATTTGTGTTTATTTTTACTCTTTGCTCAATTATTACTGGTAATAAGGTTCTCTACAATATCTCAGATACACCAAAGTGCTTAAACACAGGCTTTTTTTTTTCTTTTTCGTTTTTTATTGAGAAGGCATTTAAATCCCTAAGTGCTGCTGTGTAAGAGGCTGGAATATTTTCAGAAAGTGATCTGAAAAAGGATATAAACCACCCTAAAGGGTACACATGTAAAATTTGGAAAGTGGTATCATTATTTTTTCTGCTTTATTTGCATAAATAGGCATGTAGGAAAGAGTACAATTGGTTTAGTCTGATAAAGGAAATGGGGACTGCTGAGTAGCAATGCTACGGTCCCTATTCCAAGGCTGCCAGCAGGATAAACTTTTTGACAGATTAATGACTTTTTTCATCTTCAATCAAAGGTTTGTCTGCCTTCTACTGTCCTCTCCCCCGCCCCCATTCCCTTTCTCGTGGTGGTTGCTGCAGTACGAATGTCCACTCTGCTCTTCTGTGTTAAATACTCAATGGAAATAAGACCAGGCAGATCTGGGCAAGTGGATGGACCTCCTCTGAATTAGTTGTCACCCTGGGTAGCCAGCAGTGCTGGTGGGGTTGATTCCTGGGGAATGGTGACCACAGAAACTATTCATCCTTGATCGGTGGCTGAGCATCACAGTTAAAGCCGGCGAAAACCCTTCAGCAATGAAAAATGCAGCAGGGAAACGTGATTAAAATCACCACTCTTGCTGCTCTTTACACTTGCTTGGCTCATTGTCATTTCTTTGAAGTAGGGTTGGTTGGTTTGCTTTCTGGGCTGCAGAACAATTGTGTTTCACAGCAACCTTCTGCAAGGCTTGTTCCCTCTGAGCAACTTGGCTTGTTTGGAAATAGGTTATCGCTGTCCTCCCATTTATGTCTGCGTTGTTCTTCTCCTCCTGCTCTCAGGGATCAGATTCTTGGGCTTGCCAGAGCGTGATAGCCAGATTGCTTAAACTTGCGTTCATCAGCCCCCTTTTTGCCACTCACATTTTTCAAAAAGCCCAAGTTACTACTAGCTGAGAGGCAGGGTACCACACACTATCTCTTTAGCCTTGGGGGGTGTGAGGGATTTATTTTGGGTCAGCCTGGAATGCAATTATTTTTCCTTTCATAACAATCATTGAGAAATGAGTATTAAGGAAAAAATAGATTATTCATGTAAAATGAATTCTTTCACTAGGAATAAACTATTTTGTTTCTATTTAGATGCCCAAGTTGTCTAAATGCAGTTTCAAGCTTTTCAAAATGCTATGTTTTTAATTTGAATTGCCATTTCAAGGGAAAAAAGAGTCATCTGGATGTCCCTTACTTTCTGTCCTCCACACTTGTTTTCCAGCCAGAAGAAATTTGCAAATACTTTCAGATATCTAAATGGCATTAGGAATGTTAAGTAGGGTGGTATGTTCAAATGGTTTCTGTACTGCTCGTCTGGTGTGAACTGACGGTGCACCGGCTACTCCAGACTTACACCTGCAAATACCCTCCTGTGGGCAGGCCTCGTGTTGAATCCAAACAGCCACTTTGAAGTCAAATTGATTTTCACCAGTGGGGGCTAAATGCTGCTTTACTGCCTCAGAAAAGAGGCTGACACTGCCTTCTTGCTCCCTAAGCAACACTCTCATTTTGTTTCTTCCGGCACTATAAATCCAGACAAACCTTGGTACTGTCAAAGAGTCAGTGAGGACATGCAGTGAACCGCTTTATATCTTTGGTCCCTTTTGGAAAGAGCAGTCGGGAGATTTTGCAACACTGCCAGGCAATGGCACACAGCCCACCAACCCCTCTGATTTTGGTAGTTTTTTCTCTGAAACTGAAGTTACCACGGGAAGATCTCAAGACATTCCAGGTACCTATAAATGGAAAAATATTATGAGCAGTATTCAGTCACAGCTTCTTCTTTCCACCACTGGAACTGTATAGAGGTGCCTAAAGTAGACATGAATATACTCTCTCTGTGAGACCTGTTTCCACTGCCAGAATGAGGAAGGAGGAGTTTTGTTGCAGGTGAAAACGCTGTTCTCTCTGTTAATGTGAGTGATCCAATCCGTAGTTTTATTGCTCCTTCTTTGAGGTGGCGGTGTATATCTTCCCAAACAAGGAGCTACAAAACTTTTATGAGATCCCCACTTGCCACGTGTCTTGTCCATGCCATATATTTTGAGTTTGACACTTTGTCATGTTTTTCTCATTGCTGGTCCTTTCATAACACTCCCCATTGTTCTCAGCTTGAGATACATAAATCCTGGGCAGAGCTACAACTAGTAGAGAAGGACCATAATGACTCAGTTATAAATACTAAGCCTCTGGCTAAAATTGCCTGAAGTTTCTGCCACTGCCTGTAGTTGTTTTTAAGTCTTTTCCATTCTGTTCTTACATCGCCTGTGCTCTTCCTTCACAGTTCATGTGGCGGTGATGAAAACAGCTCCAGTAGATAGGAATGGTCCCAGCACTGCTAACAGCATCAGGATGGGTGGCACGAGAGAGCCTTTAGAAGAACCTGTTCAGGGGGATGGTTATCTTGGATTCCAGGGGCTGGTTGAATGTAAAGTCTCCCTCTTGCGTTTTGGAGTTGAATTCTGGTGAAGCCAACCGCACAGGAAAGAGCTGCTTGGCTGCTCCACACCTGGAGGTACGGGAGAGATCTGGACAGGGGCCTGTAATCTCTACCAAAATAGCACCAGCTATATGCCAGAAATATGTTACCCCAGTATCCACAGGAAGGTGTTGAGGAAGAAAAGTCATCCCCACTGCAAGCTAGCTTCTCTGAGCTGGGAAGCCCTGAGCAGAGACCGTGGAAGTGGTCCCTAGAGTGATGGTGTATGTCTTTGTATGTCAGTACTGTGAGTCCATCAGTTATTTTTTTCTGACTTTTTGTCAGAAGGCAGGCAGGTAGATATGCCCTTCCCCAATTTTTCTTCCAGGTAATAGTAGATCCTTTATCCTAGCACTGCTCAGGATATCCCCCATGAAAACAGGATGCCATTCTATGGACTTTTCTAGGACCAGGGTTGATTTAATGCAAGTTTCCCTGTACCAATTTGCTTCTTTATTTCAGGATGACTGTTGAGTGCTTGGAGATGAGAAGAGAAAAAACCTGTTTGAAGTCAGTGTCAAAATTGTTACTAACATCAATGTCATTTGAGTAGCTAGGTCAGACAAGCACTTTCTCACACAGCAAACCCGTTGTTGTGAAAAAAAAAAATTAATACTTTGGCATTGTGGTGCCCCTTGAATTATATCATTTCTTCCACGCTTCTGTGGCAAATATAAAATTATTATAGGCTATGTGCAACCTTTGCACTGTTTTGGTTGGCTTCAAAAGTCCACTTGGTGTAAATGCTCAGCAAGATGAATAAAGACTGCTTAACTTTCAGGCAACATCTTCCATTTTCACAAGGTTAGGAGGACACCCACACACTGCATGATCCTGGGTAGATCACATGCTTTTTAGTTTGTTCCCTCCTGTTCCGTCCAACTTCAAGGTGGGGGTAAAATGGGAGGGGGAAGTGAGAAATCATGGGTGCTTATTGAAGTTAAATTTTAAGGTTGGTGTAAAAAACCAGGAAAAGTCTGAATAAGCAAACTAAGGAAAGGCCCCAACAGCATCTGTGTTAGAGATAATTCACCCAATTTGTCCACCTAAACAATTCTGTCAAGTTTATTCAGGGCTGCAAAACTGGCAAACTGCCTCACCTCCTTCAAGAAAGGCAGAGGCAGTGTGGGCTTAACCCTTCTGTTTGCTGTTGTTCTGGTTTTAATTGGGATAGAGTTAATTTTCATCACAGTAGCTAGTATGAAGCTATGTTTTGGTTGTGGTGAGAAGAATATTGACAACATACTAATGTTTTTAGTTGTGGCTAAATAATATTTATACCAAGTAACAGACTTCAGTTTCTGGTACTGCCCCTGTGTTCCCAGCTTCTCCTTTACAAAAATCTGTGAGGGAACACAGCTGGACAGCTGACCCAAACTGACCAAAGGGGTGTTTTATTCCATAAAATGTCATGCCCAGTATATAAGATGAGGGGAGAGAGCGGGCAGGGATCCTTTTCTCTCTTGGGTTTGGTCTGGCTCTCGGGCTCTCTGTCTCTGTCTCTCACTGCCTGGGGACTGACTGCGTGTCAATCGGCAGGTGGTGAGCAGTTGTGTAATTTTTCTTTTCCATTATTTTAATTACATATTATTAGTGGTAACATTAGTCGTGGCAGTGTTGTTAGTACTATTAGTACAATTACTTTATTTAATTTATTTTCAGTTATTAAATTGTTTTTATTTCAAGACATTATTTTCCCTGTATTTTCTTCCAATTCTCCTCTTCATCCCACTGGGGAGGGGGTAGGTGAATGAGCAGCTGTGTGGTGTTTGGTTGCTGGCTGGCGTTAACCACAACAGCTGTTTAAAAATCTGATTTTTCAAACCCTTCCTCAAAGCAGCTGGGATGACCTTACTCAAATTATTGGCTTTAGTAAGGATTTCTGGTACAAGCAAAACTGAGCTGGGCAGGAGTGGGTTTGCCATATGCAGTCATGACAACCGTGTCCCTAAAATCCCTTGGGTTCGCTCATGCCTTTGGGCACCGTTAACCACAACAGCTGTTTAAAAATCTGATTTTTCAAACCCTTCCTCAAAGCAGCTGGGATGACCTTACTCAAATTATTGGCTTTAGTAAGGATTTCTGGTACAAGCAAAACTGAGCTGGGCAGGAGTGGGTTTGCCATATGCAGTCATGACAACCGTGTCCCTAAAATCCCTTGGGTTCGCTCATGCCTTTGGGCACTGCTTGAAGCTGCACAGCAGAAGATGCAGCTTGTCAGGGAAGCACCTGAAGGATGCCACCCTGAAGTGGATGTGAATCCTTCTGAGGATTCAGGACTCATGCAGAACTCCCTCCCCAGCTTTCATCAGAAGGAAAAACCTCCTCAGGGTCTGTGTTTGCAGGGCATGCTTTCTAGCCTCCCAGCAGATGTGGTACCCACACCTATTGATTGACCCCTGTGTGGCTGTAATATTGAGCAGCAGGCTGCTGGTCTCTCCAATAACTTGCGTTTTCTGCACAGTGTCAGATCGCTGGCACGTGTGTGTGTGTATGTGTGTGTGTGGTGTGTACATGTAGCAAATCATTGATTCCATTTAAGACGCTTCTTGTTGAAATGTCCCTTAAGACAGGCCATACTGACAAAAAAAACCAAATCAAAACCCAGTCCGTTGTGCCTAGGCATAGTGCTGAGCTGACTTGGGAAACCTGGGAAGAGATTGCACACCTATGCTTCAGGAAGAGATGTCCTAGGTGTCAGCTCTGCGATCCCATCTATCTTTCTTATTCAAGTACCCCAATAAGGACATGTGAATGAATGGAGATAAGACTTTTCTGTACCAAGGAGGTATTGTACAGTTTGTTCCTGTGCACCTGAGCTCAAGAATAGGTTACCCAACAGGATTATAAACTGCAATGTTGTCTAAATTACAACTAAGCCCACTTCAAAATGGTATCAGAAAAAATATGTGAAACAAATAACTGTTTTAGAAAGCTAAATAATGCTGAAATTTGGCAGGATTAAGTTCAAATAGGAGATTACATTGGCAAAAGGGAAATGTCTGTAAAATGCTGACGTGTGAGATAAAGTACAAGTGAGAATGGCATTCACCCAAGGTCGTGGTTTCAGAAAGAAATAGATGAACTGGATGTGTGGCTTTTGTTCCAGGGAGCCTTTAAATAATGTGATGGTGGAGGCTTTGCTGGTAAGGTAGTACAGAAGTAGCAGTAGTTAAATCAGGCATGTGCATACAACAAATGTTTTTTGTCACGCTCCAGAGGCAACCTAAGAACTGACGAATTTACACGTCTGCTCAATAAAAATCAAATCTGATATTTAGAAAAAATATTTTTAAAAACACATGTTCCCTTTAACAACACACTCATGAAATTCCCAAGCGCTAATGCCACTGGCAAATTATTCCCATTATAAAAATGGGCTGTCTCAGAGCAAGTTCAAGCATTTTTAACATGATGCTGGGTAGCAGTGGATAGGTATATCCTATGAAAAGAAAGAGTAAAGATAGCTCAGGATTTATGGTATAATCCTGGCCTTCAAAATTGTGATGTGCTTTGCAGCCCTTAATAAACACCATGAGTCCTTACTGAGTTACAATTTGCTGTCAAATGCAGACTCCAACACTGCTTTAGCCCCTCACAGGGAGACAGAAGGGTGTTACCGGGAAGGAAACATCTCAGAGAAAAAAAAAAAAACCCACCACTTTTGCACCACCAGAAATTCTTGGAGCATCCTTTTGACAAGCTCTAAAAGCTTAAGAGCTCTGTGATGAGGAGGAGGAAGGTCAAGTTTTTTCTCTTTCTTGTTTACAAGCCTGGAGAATAAGCAAATGTCAGGTGTAACCCTTACAGGTGGTGTGGCTAACCACTGTTAAGTGAATTTCCAGGAAACACCCCAAAGCATGAGAAATGGGGACATAATCATAACGTATTGAACATGACTTAGATTTTTTTTGGTGAAACCTCATGCATTCCTACCCCTTGACAAAAGGGCTATGGCAAAGAGTGAATTTTTGCTTTTTATTAGAAGTACTGAAAAGGAAGGCGAAGCAGCCTAATGCATTTGAAAGGTAAATCAGTAAATAAGCTCTTCAGATAGCTTGCCTTTTTGCCTGCTATATTTTCAAAGTATTTTTATGTAAGAAGTTGGTTGGGTTAATATGAGCATAGACAGTTTAGATGAGAGGCCTCCAGAAGAAAGCAATTTTCTGGTTCTGGTTATTTCTGCAGCGGAGCAGCTTCCATAACTGAGCTGGTGGACGTAGAGGGAATCTGCTCTAGGAAACACATGCTTCTAGGAGTAAAGAAGCAGTTGCACATTGCTCTGGCATCCTGTGCGTAGATGCTTCTCTTCTTGCTTCTAGTGAAGCAAGATTATGCCCTGTCCTTTCCTCAATTTTCATAATAAAATTCAGACCCACTGTTAAATGCTGCCACTGCTGAATTTGTGTGCTCCTTGCTCCTCCCCCAAATGACCTAGGTGAGAGTACTGGTGGAGTTAGGCACTACGAAATAGGAGCTAGAAGAACATTTCTGATAGTCAGTGACATTAGCCACTGGCAACCTGGGCATGACTGATCCTGACTTTAATAGCAGAATTATTTTTATGCCTAATGAGAGATGAAAATTTTGGAGGCTGTTTGGAATGGAGATCAGATTTGAAGTGCTCAGTGTCTCCAACCTAAGACTTTTTCTCCAGAAAACTGGAAACTCCTTGGGAATATCACTTGGGAAGATATTATTTTAGCTGATGAATTTCAGTATAAACAGGAAAGATGTTCTAGCATCTCAAAGTAATTTTTGCCATGGAAGGATCATCTTCAATAGCAAACCAAATTGTTTGCCACATGCACACAAAATGTTCACAAACCCGAATAAATATGTAGGGAAGAAGGCAGAACAGTAGCATCTCCCCATGCATTACTTAAATGTCCAAAAGCATTACCCAGCCATGGGGGATAGCTTGTGTGGAATGGTTGGTTGGCAGTAGATATCTGCTTGGTTTGACTAGGAGTGGAACAAAAGGAGAAGACAAAATTAGAAATGCACCCACTGAACTAAAGAAGTATCTGATGTGACTTAGAGAAAATTTATCTCTAACAAGGGATTATAAGTAATTTGGAGTGGAGAAAAGTGAGTGAAGGAAATCCAATATTGAACAGTCTTGTGTCAAATTGGTATGATGTGAATCTACCAAAAGTAGTAGGTGGTTTCTACAGATAGTATTTTGAGGAAACCTTTCTGGTTGTGATTAAGCCACTGGTTTGTTTGCAGGATACGATTCAGTTGTGTGTAACAGAGTTCAGCTACTCCAACTGAGTGAATTCTGTGTCTTTTGTCCCCTAAAATTATTTACACATATAAATTTAATATTTTTATCCTGTGTTTGCTTTGTTTCTGCAGATACCCTAACAAATTAGGAAAAGGATATTCTATAAGGACAATGGATTTATTTGAATATATTTGTAAAACCCAAATATTTCATCAGTTCAGGGCTGATAAAAGTCCTAAACTATATTGATTGGTTGGAAGATGCATGTTTGCATCATGTGTTGTTAAAATGGGAAGAAGAAAGAAGCTAAAACTGCCATAGTTCCCCAAACAAATCCTCACCCGATTAATTAAGTGAATGAGTTCTAACTCAAATCCATGGCTTACCATTATAGCTCTGCAATTAATAGAATAAGAAAGTTGTCCTGAGCCCTGTGTGCCTGATTAAACCCATCATGCATTTGAATTCTGTCTATCAACTACTTGCAAAAAGCTACTTTTGATAAATCTACAAGCTGAGACTGCATTTGACAAATAATTTGGGGAGCAACAAATGTTCCAGAGAGAAGCATAGGCTGATTGCAGAACAGAAAAAGGATGAGATCCACTAAGGCTGCTCTGAATTCTTCACTGATGACTAATAATTATAAAAAAAACCCTCAAAATTATTGAGCTAGATGTTCTATCCGCGCCTTTTTAACAACCCACAGCTGATATGGAGCATTGCAAGTTTGTCAAGGGGCTAAACCTCTCTACAGGAAGAAGTTGAATCTGTTTAGCCTAATATAGCAACTGGTTTAGTTACAGTGGTGTCAAACAACCAGAGAAATAACCTGAATCTAAAATAAGCACTATTCAGACTAAAATATGTGTGCTTTTATACGGTTCTTTAGACTGGTTTAAATAAGGCATTTTAAAAAATCACATTTTAATTTAAAACAGTGCTATTTGTTCCTTGCTCAATCTTTTCATTTTTCAGTAAAACTTACAGCAAATTTGGAGTAGAAGATAATCCACACAATTTGAGAATGAGATGTTATTACTCTTACACTAAACAGTAGAACCATAACAAAAATCTGTGAATACTTAAAACACCATATATGTTGACAGTATTTTACACAAAGGAAGAGCTACATTTGTAGAACAAGTTGCATGTTGTATTTTTTGTGTTGAGAAAGGGCCACGAAAGGGTCACGAGCCAGAGATTGCCGTCAATGGTGGTACTTGAAGGCAACCAAGAAGAGAGTGTGACCATGTGCCTTTGTGACCAGCAAATTGAAGACACTGAAGGGTCGAGAGAAGCCAAGCATGTGATTGAGCTGCTTTTCCCAGGTGAACTGGCAAAACTTATTAAGGCCATAGGGATTTCATAAGCTTTCTGACAGTATCTGCTGGCAAATACAGCTTTTCAGGGCAGAAGCTTTGTTTAAGCTTCCTAACTTGTTTTTGAAGTTAGCCTGGACACAGGTGAATCATCTATAGAGATAACATTAGACTTAAATGAGTTTATGAGGGTAAAGCCAATAGGTATTCAGTAAAAATTGGGCCTCTTTTGACTGTTTCAGCAAGAAGTCATCACGCTGAAAAATGTGTGTGAGTGTAGTAATGATTTAATCACACTCAACACATCATATTATCTCAGCAGAAGGCCTTGAGATCAAACCACCTAAATAGTAATAACAGCAGGGTTCTGGTAGAATGGTAAGCAAAATAGGGAAAATCCATGACGTTATTTGCTGTTGCTCCACTGAGGTCAATGTAGTTGTACAAATTAACAGCACCTGCTGAGGACTGGGTAATTTAAAAGATTAGAACACCCCCAAAAGATACTAATACACTGAGTTAAACTGCTGGAAGAGCAAACATTGAGTTTTGCTGGTACCATGCCAGAGAAGCATATCCTGCTAAAAATTCTGCAGAGTACTGCCAGAAAATCGGTGAGCATTTGCAGTTAAAAAGTTGTCAAAATACTCTTGTAAAAATAGACTTACTGTGAATAATGAGAAATACAGGTGAAAAATGTGTACAGCTAATGAGTTAACAGAAAGTCAAATGAGTTAGAAATGCTTTAAATGCCATTTTTCTTTGTGTTAGATAAAGGTCAGCTTTCTAATTAAGTCAACAGTAATATATGAAGTGGGGATATATTTTATGTCCATGTGAAATTCAGAAGTTTAGAAAAGATAATAATCTCTTGTTAGGGATTCATAAGATTCTTAAAAACTTTAGAAGGAAACTGTATTCCTACTGAAAGTTTTCATGGGACAGACAGTAACATGGATAACAAATGGTCCTTGGGGGGAACGCAGGGCCCTGGCAGCTGAGTGTTCACTGTGCCTCACTGTGTATTCTCCACCTGAAGAAACTCCAGCATGAGGGAAGAAGAGGACTCAAGGTGGGCTCAGGGAGGCTGCCTGGCCTGGGTGATAGAGGGAAGCAGGACTACAGAGAGCTGCCATGCCTTCTTGTTGGTGTACAGGGGTAAACATAGACTGCCGATGAGTGCTGTCTCATTTGAAGATTCACATTGATGTGGATAAAGATTTTAAAAGGCAAGAATTTGGACATAGTGTAAATTCTGGTGACCTTGAACCAAACCTACTACGGCAGTTAAAGGAAGAGTGGCTCTTAGACCAGCAGTTTTCTAATTGGAATGGGTTCCTTAAGGGAGTGCCATGGAGTAGCTGGTCTTGACTTCCTGGTGAATGCACTGTTGTCTGATTGAATCAGTCTGGTGTCTTGATATGTGCTGATGTGTCCCAAGGAAAGGTTACGTTAAAATCCACAAGTATTTCCAAAACCACTTTTATAGAGCTTGTTGAGTTTATATAAAATCCTTTTGATTTTACCCTTAAGTTCCACGTGACACTTCCTCAGAGGAATACAAGACAAAAATCTGAAAGAATAAATATCTTGGTCATCCCCTGATCCGTATATTTTTGTACACTTCACATAGAAGTACAATATGTGGCTTTTGCTCTCTCCCAGTGGTTATGCTTTTATTTCCTGCTGCTAAGGTCTTCTGGGTTTATCGAGTTCTTTCCATCTTAGTGTCTGAAATTCAACATGCAGATTGTGAAGTTCAGTGGCAGAAATTAGATCAGTGATACAACCTGGGTAAATCAGTCAGTCAGTCAATCAATCAATCAATCAATCAGCCAATGAATCACAGTATGCTGGTTTCATAGACGTTTCAGAATATCACCTTACTTCTACCCCAGGTCTGATGAACTCACCACCTTGGGGGGGGGGTGGTCAAATATTTTCTCACTTAAGAGAAGGTATGTCTGTATGTATTTTCCAAACACAACAGAGACTTTCTGTTGCTGAGCTTGTCAGACTATTGTTTCCTTCTCTTCTGTTTCTTTCTCTTTCTGCACTTGTTCTGTTACTGTCTGTACCTCTGCAGCCTGAGATCTTCTAGCACTCTGCCATACAATCTTCTGCCCACTCCGAGCACCATCAGTAGTCACTCCTCAGACAGTAATGTTTCTTTTCCAATCTTGTCTGGAACCCATGTATCAACATTCTGTCACTCTGCAAACCTTAAGCAAGTGAGTAATTCTACTTCAAGTGACACAAGATTGAAGTTGCACAGATGAGTATGTGCTCACTGAATTTTTGCAGCTGTGTGAAGTATGCCTGAAAGTTCTTGAGTATTTTTGTGTCTGAAATACATAATATAAAATATATTTTTAGTCTACTAACACATTGTGTTAGACATAAAAGACACGAGCAAAATAAAAAAAATTTGTATTGACTACAAAATGGCAAAAGAATGGATTTCTAATCTAAATATTATTTATTTCTAGCCTATTCTGGGATGTGCTTAGGCTCATCTAAGCAATTTTCGCCATGCTGTCCCAGAGTCTTCTTTAAGATTCCAGGAGTCTCCTCTCCTCTCCGCTCCTCTCCTCTCCGCTCCTCTCCGCTCCCCTCCTCTCCCCTCCCCTCCCCTCCTCTCTCGTCTTTTTCTCTTCATAGCAGCCTCTTCTGCAATGGGAAAATTCTGTGGGTTGAATGCATTTCTCCCACTCCTTGTTATTTTGGAGGAGGGACTGTTAGAGGGAGAATTTGTGCTGGGTCATTCAAGGGGCTAAGGATCAAATTCTTAAGGGTCTGAGTTGCTTACGCAGCTCTTACATCCTGGGTGACTGTCAGCCATGCATGAGTACAACGACTGAACTGAGATTCGCATAACAGTTTTCAAGTATCCCCAGCTGACTTTTTTTTCCCCTCAGTTTCATGACACTGACCAATGCCAGATGTGTTAGTACTGGCATTAACAAGGTATTTTTCCTTAATTGTAGAGACGCAACAGTGGATCTTGGGTTGTTTCATCTGGACAGGCTTATTTAATAGACCAATTAATTAGAGGAATGATGACTCTGCAGTAGTATCATTTATAAGGACATTGCTTTAGTAGCAACAGAAGAGCTGCAAATGCTAACATTACACTGATCTACACATTACATTTACTTTATGCGTTTAGGGTTTTTCATAAAACCAGAAAACCTTGAGCTGAGAGATTAGAATTAAAATTTACACACCTGGGAGTGTGAAGAGGTAGTACTTTGAATTCACCATTAAGTACTTAAACCCTGAGAGAACTTTACATCTTTCCACAACCACTTCTGAAATTGATAGAATCCTTTCCAACAGTTAAGAGATTTTTACTTAAAAGTCAACTTTCAGACATCCAGATGAAGAGTTGTTGTGATTTAGCCCTGTCAG
>NW_010226859.1:0-20726 GCF_000690775.1 Eurypyga helias
CTGGAGCGCCTCTTACCGAGTGCATTAATGTGGCAGGATCAGAAGGCTCCGCTTCAAGATGTGTCCTGCGAAACGTAGTCCCGTGCCACCTTACCAGGCTGTCCTGCATGTGATAGTAACCTCCGTGGTTGTGTTGGAGAGCCTTTCCTGAGGAGCAAACAGCGTCCGAATGCTGTCTGTCGAGTCTCGCTCAAAGTGTGGAAGGTGAGAGTATATTCCTCACAATTCCCTGTTTCAGAAGAGGCCAGCTTGAACCGTGGGTGGAAGGAAACACAATGTCCCTGTGTTGCAGTGTTCATGTGGCCGAAAACAAAAAGCATCCGGTGGTGGTGTGCGGTTTATTTATTTATTTAAGAAAGAGCAAACCCATTAATTTTGCTTCTAGACTGTGGAGAAGTCTGCAATCAGATTCCTCTGCCTTCGTGTTGCAAGGCCAGTCGGATACGTAACTACAGGGGTCTAGGACTGACTTTAACAGTATGGATCAAAGTAACTTCTCCTGGTTTTGGCGAGTACGTCAGCGTAGTATCACAGTGCAGCTATGTGCAAACCTCAGGTCTGTTTCTTAAGGCCTTTAAACACAAATTCCCCAGCTGGAAATGAAACTAACTCCAGAGAAGCATTGCCTGGAATTACTGCCCTATTCAACCACTTTTATATGATCCTTCCTCTAAGGTTGTTCCTGATAACGTTTATACACAGTGCTGTAAAAAGGCAGAGGGGAGCAACCGCAGCTCTGCTGTGCCCTGAGCAGACACGCTCCAGCTTCTGCTGCCTGCGCTCGCAGCCCTTGCAGGAAGGGGAGCTGCAGGTACGTCCGTTCGCAGCAGAGTTAGATACTGGGGGGCTTTGGGATCCTTTTCTTTAAGCTGGAGGTAAAGGCTGATTCTTCCCTCCTGCCAACACACGCTAGTGGTGTTATCAGTATCACCTTGGAGGAGAAGGGGATGGGTGAAGCATGGCCAGTGGTGGTGTTCAGCTAGAACTCTCTCCGGTGGGAGAAAAGCGAGTTCCAGCTGTTGTGGGAGCCCAGTAATGCTCTGTTACCAACCATTTTTGTTGTTCTTTTAAATAGAGCCCAGTAAGGCTCTTACTAACCATTTTTGTTGTTCTTTTAAATAACCTGAATCGAAGTATTTATTTTTTTTTAAAAATAATGTTTTGTAAGCGTGAATTCTGAATCGAAGTATTTATTTTTAAAAAATAATGTTTTGTAAGCGTGAATTCTTCTGAAACCTGATGCTTGTTTTGCCAGCCTGAAGTTACCACACAGATGAAGGAGTACTTGCATCATTCCGGTGCTGGCACAAACAAGGAGGGGAAAACCCCAACCCTTTGTGTAGGAAACAGAGAAAGGGTAACTTTGTTAGTGTCTTTGTTCTCTTTTACTGCTAGTAGCACTGTCTTCAGCTTAGTGAGAGTAAGAGGTCCTAACAGGAAATGGACATTTCTGAAATATTTGTTCATAATTCTCTCTGAAATATAACATTATCCTAGGCTCTCTTGTGACTAATTTAGAAAAATCCAGTATCTGTGCTATTTCTACTCAATCAATATAAATGAAAAAGGGGGAAAAATTGAAAGTTATCCTCTAATGGAAGGCCCCATTAGCAGGCTACCTTCAATTATTTACAGATTTTTAAATGATGATACTAGCTTTTATAGAAATTCGGCACAACAGAAATTGTAAAGCTAATACGGAGGACAAGCTTATTCCTTCGGGTGCTTTGGTTGTTGTAGGGTGTGGGGAGGTGTTATTATTTTTTTTCCCTCTTGTGAGACATCCAAGGTACCACCGTGGCCTTTGGAGAAATGGAATAACATTCTAGATGTAATCAGGAAAGGTTTCCTGTGGCTTTGAATTTATGGAGTTGAGCTAGGGAAGTGTAATCCCGATCACTCAGCTGAGCCAAGGGATGCTTCTATTTTTAAATGTTCTCCGAACTGGGAAGCAGAACTGAGTAAAGTGAATGTTCCACCTGCAGAGGATGCTGAGAGGGTCTGCAGCAGCTGCTGAAAATCTCTATACACCCGGCAACAGAATCATTTTCCAAATGTTGTGCGAGCCTGTGTGCCTGACTACAGTGTCGTCATCCTCTCGGAGATGGGAGCAAGGTGTCATTTGTCACTGACAAAAGAACTGCCATTTTTTAACAGTGTATTAACTCCCACGGGATTATTCATTTGCTCACAACCATTTATATTTGGTGTCTGCGAATAAAATTCATATTTTTCTCATCCTTTGTATTAGTCACAGTTGAAACTGTTTTTTGAAATTGCCACAGTTTGGAGAGAGATCATGACACTGTGTTATTTTATCAATGCTGTTAAATTTTCCTGTAACAGTTTGAAAAAAATAGGGGTTTTTTTACTGATTTAAGTGTAAGAAAGTGTCTTGTATTCCAGAAATCGGGAACTGCTTACCCAAACAATAAGATTCTGGTTGGGATTTTTGGTTGTTTGTTTTCTCCTTGGTTTGAGACCAGATAATATTTTATGGATATCCTATGAATAAGACTAGTTTTGACTTAAACCAGGAGGGACATGCGGGAGGACCAAAGTTTTTTCTAACAAGCTCTTTATGTAAATCGGGCTAACAAAGCTGCTCTCAGTTCTGAACATACAGACGTGTTTTGTGTTTGTTGTGAAACTGTTCCTGGCTTGTTGGATACCTGACTAATTGTCAGTGCATAGTTTTATAATAGTCTGGAGTAAACTGGAATTTATTAGTGAAGGAGAATCACTTCTGTGTGATAGTAGGCTGTGCTGGGGTAAGGTACACGGCACCGTAGCTGGAGTAGTTTATAGCTTTGACCTGACTGTCTTGTTGCATATAAACGTCTGCTGAGGTTTTTATACGTGGATTTAAACTCTGTAGTTTCACAGAAACAACTCAAGTGCTTGGGTTTTCAGAATTGCTAAATGCGATATTTGTGTTGGCAAGTTCTTCCAAAACGTTCTCCAGTTCCATCAGACGTGGTCTGACTTGCATTGGCTGCATTTGGGGTTAGTTCTCTGTAAGGTAATGTTTGAGAATTCTTGGAGAAAAAGGTAGAACGTCTGTGGTAAGCCTCCAGAATGTTTCCTGTTCAGAGTTCACTGTTAGGGTCATAAATCATAAAATAGTTTGGGTCGGAAGGGACCTTAAAGACCATTCAGTTCCCCCCCGCCATGGGCAGGGACACCCTCCACTAGACCTGCTCAGGTCTCCTTTCATCCCTGCGTAGCTTGGGTCTTGGTCACAGACAGAAGATCAGCATTAGCCTCAAAGTGAGATCCCAAGCCATCTAATGCTCCAAACACAAATACTGCTTTCTATAGGAGCTGAAAAAGTCAGTGTTAAGTTGGTTTATTCCAAGGTGTTACAGAACTGGAATATTGCTGTAGCTTCAAGAATTTAAAAAAGTGACCTGTGGTGGCTATGGTGAAGTCCATATTCCAAGAGCAATCTGAGTCTGTATGATGTGATTTAAATAGGAAATGGTTCTCCATCCATCCACGCTGTTGGGAAGGAAGGGATCTGACTTCTGGATGCAAAGTCTTGATTCAAGAGAACCAGCAGCTGCCACAGGCACTCACAGAAATGTAACATGTTCCTGGCAAGAGAATGCATCCGGGAGAGCTTACAGTTTAAATAAGTTACTTTTACTGTGTGTATTTACAGTTTCTAAGACTCGTGGGTTGGAGATATTCCGTCATGACGCTCCGAAGAGATGCTTTATTTACTCTCCTAAAAATCCCTCTTAATTATTCAACAGGTTCATGAACCACCCAGCTCCAGCCAACAGCCGCTACAAGCCCACCTGCTACGAGCATGCTGCTAACTGTTACACCCACGCAGTAAGTGCATTCCCTTCGTTCCTTAAACCAGGTGCTTCAGGAACTTTTGGGGGTTTGGGTGACTCAATACTTACCTTTGCCCGAGCATATTCATATTTACGACCTCTCTGGTTTTGTTGTATGAGCTTCAGCATTTTCAGTCCAGAAAATGTCACGTTAATTAGGTGGCTGGTGATCACTAGTCCCTGTTCTGGAGCTCCAGGAGCTCCGGTTGCTTCGTAAGGTTCCTTCTCACCCAAGGAAGTTACATCTCTGGATGGTTTTCCTCTCTCCCAGTCAAAGGATGGCTACGTTAAGGTGAATATAGGTCTGCACCGGTCAGTCTTGCAGGGCAGATTCCCCTGCTGTGCTGGGGGAATGGTGTGTGAATTGTGTGCTGCAGGTGTCGGAGGTGGAGGCCTTCACGAGGCTGCCGTCTGGGTATTGGCTAGAAGGGCTGGAATGGCTTAGTTCTGATACATACCATCTACAAATTGATTGAGAAATCTGCTATTTTGAAAGAGGCACTAATAGTGCAGACAGCCCTACTAAAACTCTTTGTCCTTACTTTCAGAATACTAGATTTGAATACATAATGCGTACAAAACGAGGAAAGCGGTCCCTTATTTTGGGGTTGGGTTTGGTGGGATTTTTTTCTTAAGTACTTAGGAAGTTTAATTTGCTGTCTGGCACTTTGAAAAGGACTTAAAAATGTGTTTGTTTGTTTTTTAAGATAGCATTTGCCCTTTTATAAAAGCAGCCTGTACTTCTCAATCCCTTGTTTAACTCCAAACATCTGAAGTATGTTTGACTTTGTCCTCAGTCCCTTATCTCCAGTTATCTGAGTGAGCTACAGATACAAATGCTCAAGGTAGTGCACGGGACTCTTCAGTCCTAGAAAAATGGTCTAGTCTTAAGGGTCCTTTTTGTGTGTTTTATAAATAACCAGCTTATAGCTCCCTGTTGCTGGTAAAAACAGAATCACCTTGGTTTGTGTCCAGAAGAGCGAACTGAAGTTACACGTTTTTAAGCCAAGGGTCTCAAGTACAGCATTATGTAAATATGTGCTCATTTGTCTAGAGCATGAAGCAACGTTCTGTTAGTTAGCACAAGTATGTAGTTTATCTCATCATCCTTGTACAAATCCTGTTTACTCTGGCCAAAATTTAGATTTCAAAATATCGGGCAGAAGTTGCCATACTCCTTAGCAGTTCTGGCCTTCGTCTAGTTGAAAAACAGGCATGTTGTACTCCTGCCTGTGAGCAGCAGGTTACAGCCAAGGGGTCATGTCAGCATTTTTGGGAATGCTGCTGTTTCTGGTGAAGCTGATTGCTTTCTGAACAGTCAAGCTACGTGCTAAATCCGACCACGGCCTGTTAACAACTGGGGGGTATGCGATGTTAACGTACCCTTGAGAAGAAAATAGAGTGTAATAGAGGGATTGTCACTCCTTTAAGTAAAACTGTATGCAATAAATAACTTTTATTCAAAATTTAAAGCCTTGGAATAGGAATCTGTTCTGGGAAAGCAACAGTGGATTATACAGAAAAAGCTGGGGGGGTGCTTGTTTCTGCTCTGTTACAGACTGTTCACTAAATGGATGAGGCTTGGAGCAACCTGGGCTATGGAAGGTGTCCCTGCCCATGGCAGGGGGGTTGGAACTGGATGGGCTTTAAGGTCCTTTCCAACCCAAACCATTCTGTGATTCTATGAAATGTTGGAAGGTCAAGTGGATGGTCTTTGCTGCTAGATTACAGTGTGAGTTTTCACTCAGACATTGATGTCATTTCTACAAATCCAAGTTCAGCCATGGTTCTCCATATATTTTTCTTTTAAAGTTTTATTCAGAATTCAGGAAGTAGTCAACTTGTATTTCACAAGCGTCGCGGTACTCCTCAGTAGGTATCCCCTCTGGATTTTTGACTTAAAAATACACAATAGTCAGTTTAGACAGCTGCTTAAAAAGAAAACAAAACATGAAATCCACAACACCCACACACAAAAAATCCACCCCAGAAAATCAGCTGCAGAACCCCATTCAGAGCTTTTTATTACAATACTTAAGCTCTAACTTTGTGTAGCTTGGTATGGTATCTTTGAATATACCTTACTAGTATCTTCTTTCTAACTAGTAAAGCTACTTAAAATGTCTTTTTTTAGCTTTAAATGAGGGAGTGACTTGTTGTTAGGCCCTGGGAGACAGGAAGGGCAGCGAAGCAGCTGAGTACAGAGAAGACTGCTATCTCTGGAAGAACAGGAAGGAAACGGTGTATGAGTGAAGCAGGGGTTGTAAGAATTTTAGTTGTAAGCTAAATATAAGGGCAGGGATGGAACTTTCATCGTGAAACTTTCTGGTGTGCGTAAGGTTTATCAGACAAAAGATATGCTCTGTTGTATTAAAACCTCAGAATTTAGGCATGGCTTGCTTTATGCTGCTCTAAAAGTTTCTTCCAACTGCATTAAAAGGAGGAAATATTCTAAAAATAAGTTATAATCTCTTTATTCCAGTCTTGGGTTGTGCAGTGCTGGGGGAAAAAAAGAAGTATAAATATTGCATAGGAAAAGAAAAAGTAGTATAGATATTTCAACAGTGAGGCTTGGAGCGTTTAGCAGGCCACTTGAGCATGGAAGAAGGGCTCATGAAAATTTCAGGAGGGCTCTTATGATGCAAATCTCTCTACTCTACCTGACTGATGTTAACCATTCCTCTGCTCTCTGTGTATTGCACAGTCCAAGTTGCCAGTCGGCTTCCCACTCCGTGGTGCTTGTCTCCTGGTTTGAGGAAAGGAAATGGATGAGCAGGTAGACACTGTACGTCAGGGCTGTACTTCTGGAGCAGGCAGCTTGAGATGGACAGTCCTTCGTGGTTCCCTCTGTGTCACAGGTGATTTTGGCAGCTTTGATCTTTCCATTGCCTTCCTTTCCAAAGAGGAAGCATAGGGACCATCTTTACAGGGTTCGTATTTCCCTCT
The DNA here is from genome assembly GCF_000690775.1 of Eurypyga helias. Taxonomy (NCBI): domain Eukaryota; kingdom Metazoa; phylum Chordata; class Aves; order Eurypygiformes; family Eurypygidae; genus Eurypyga; species Eurypyga helias. The sequence continues at coordinate 6,792 of NW_010226859.1, forward strand.
CCATGGAAGGCACGTGACACCACAATAACACGACGAGCGTCAGAGGTCGTTGTTGCTGCCTGCGTGACCTGTACAGCCTGGAGTGCAAAGAAGATACCTTGATTTGGCACCAGTGTTCTGGACCAAAGCAAAAGTTCTAACAGTTTTAAACCTCTGCGTGGGTGTTTACAGACATATGGAAAGAACACAGGTAAAATACTGACCAACGTACCAGTATCCTAAGCAACCCCAGATTGATGGGAGACACTGGATGCTTTGCTGTGAGTTAGTAACCACAGCGTTTAATTTCCCTGAAGTACTCCTTGATCAGGTTTGCAGCTTCCTCTTCCAGCATCTTCCTTTGTGCCTGAAGGCTTTTTGCAGTGGCTGCTGGTTGTGGTAGCTGGTTTCCCAAGATGCATCGCACGGGGGTTGTGCCCAAGTCTCTTCTTAAAAGTTCCTGCCTATAGCTGTAAATAGACTTTAAACTTTCCTCTTCCTCTTTATTGCAAAGGGGTTTGTAACTTCGTGTTCTCATTTTGTGCTGGCTTTTCTCTAGAAAACTTAGTGCTTGCTCTCCTCTTCTGTAAATCTCTCTGCCAGCCCCACTTCTAATTTAGCAAGTATCAATGAAGGTGCTAAAATTCGTGCATCGGAGTATCACGCCTCGGGGTTTGTTCCCAGCACGTTAAGTTGCTGGGCTTGACGATGCCCGTTTGGAAGGACTGCACTTCATGATGAAGTAAGCAAAGCTGCTTGTGACGTGTAGCCAGTTTTATCACTAGGAGTGTTGGCAACTCAGAAATGCTGTGTCATTGCTGTAAAATGACACAGCACAATCACACTCCTCCTGTTAGTTCTGATTCTTTGGCTATTTTCTGGTAAATACTCCTTCTTTTAAAGGACTGATGGATTGCTTCTCCGTTCTGAAGATTAAAATGCGATTCTTGCACTAGTGTGGGTTTTTTTTCAAGTGGATATGGGAAAATCTGTCTTGTTTTGTGAAGTGTTATATTTATTTTGGAAGGTGGATGTTAGATCTGATGAAGTCCGTTGTTTCATATGTTCTCTGTTGTGGCATTAGTATGTAAAGAACTCTTGTCCAGTTGGCTGGAACAGCAGGGTATCGTTTCTGGATTTTGTCTTTAGCTATTTTTGGTCAGAAAGAGAGTAATAAAACATCTTGCTTAGTCTAACTGTTCCCATGATGCATATCGAGCACAGAGGGGAACTGTTTCCCAATAGAATACTTAGAAAAAACAGTAAGTCCTTCTTGTGTTGGTATAGTGCTGTTCCCTGTGGGAAGCAGAGTTGTTTTCAGAGCCAGGACAAGGCAGAGAAGAGATTAATTCAGCACTTCACACTCATTTGTAGCTGTATTCTTCATTCTGAAGGTGATAAGAGTTGCTTATTTGGTTTTAACCCTGTAACTTCATATACCATAGTTTCTGGAAAAGGGATTGGCAGCAAACTCTGGCCCATTTGAGCGTTCCATGTCCAAGCTTAACTTGTGAAATACTTCCTGCAGTAGAGCAGTGAGAAGCCGGGGTGTCTGTGTAAGAAAGGTAGGTGGTTCAGTGTAATATTTAAATCCCTTTTCCAAAAAGGTCTTCCTTCCTCTAAGACAGTCTCAGTCAGATCTCCAGGCAGAATTTCTGAGCAGCTCACACCCAGGTTTTTAGTAGGGTATTATTGGAATTTGCCATTTTACCTAGTTACTTGTGTTCAGTCACTTGCGGATACGTAATCTCTCCGCAACCTTTTAACTCTCTGTCAAGTATACTCAAACCTGAAATTTGCACTAGAAATTGGGAAGGAAACTGATGAACATGGATACAGCATGAGTGCGCAGGGCTAAAATCTGTTTCAGGAGCATGGCACCTTCCTGTCTCCAGCAAAAACTGAATGAACCAGCTGCCACATCTGGTCAGTTCCTTGCTGTCTCAAGGGCTTCAGCCACGCTTCACACTGTATGCCACGTGTGGAACACAGGAGGGACCAGTCTCCTGAGGGGTGAAACCCTTTAACCTTCCTCGAGCTTGGAGGCTGTCAAGCATATGGATATGGAAATTTATGGTTTGTGATCAGTGAGAATCCAGACTGGCAGACTATTTTTGGCCTTAAAGCTCATGAGGTCAACTCCCACAGACTCATTACAAAGCTAGGAAAGTGTTTTCACCTCTAGTCCAAATGCTGTGGATATAGGAATGCCATATTTTCAGTTTCTGTGGCTCTACAGCTTTTGGCATACATGTGTTTTCTTCCCTTTTCCAAGATTTAGTACAACTGCAATGAAGCTACAGCTAAGGTACTTCAAAAGCCAGAAGTAAAAGCCTCTTCTTTTTTAACTCTCTGGATTAAGCAACCGCTGCTGAGATTCATTCGGCATGCTCCGCGTTGTCTGCGCTGCAGCTGTCAGCAGAGCTGCAGTTTCTCCTGGTCTGTAAGCAGATGAGGGCCAGGGACGGTGCAGGCTACACCAGAACTTTGCACTCCGAGCTATCAAACCTGTAATGCAAAGCAGGGTTGGCAGACTTGTTTAACCATTTCTTCGTCCGAGCTTTATTCTTTAGCATGTGAGACTCAAGTTAAACTGGGAAGAATTTAACCTGTGACACTTATTTACCGCTCAAGTGAATAAATTAACATCTTAAGATACCCTGTAGGGGCTGGAAGGGAACTTGGGTGTGGTTTTAACTTAGACTGACAAAATATGCCTTCGTAGGGGAAGGAGACAGGTAGAAATGTCTGAGCCAGCAGGTTCGGTTCTTTAAATACTTGTTGGACATGCCTTTTTTCCCCTTTTTTCCCCCTGGTGTGTTGTGGGTTTGGTTGTTCGCTTTTTTCCCCTGAATGAGACAAAGGTATGTGATGTAGTTTGTTCTGGAGTGTAGTTTTAAGTGTGTATGAAGCCTGCAGCCCACGTCTTAGATGCTTCATGTGAGCGTGCTAATTCCATCACAATGTTCTAACAGTGGTTATTTTGGAAGATCTGGATTAAAGCTGCTTGAGAGGGAGGTGGTAAGGAAAACAGACTTGGATACACTGCATTAGAAGAACATCATCTTTGTGCATTAAGCATGTATTCATGAAATCATAGAATGGGTTAGTTGGGTTTCCAGGGACCTTAAAGATCTCCTAGTTCCACCCCCCTGCCATGGGCAGGGACACCTTCCACTAGACCAGGTTGCTCCAAGCCTCATCCAGCCTGGCCTTGGACGCTTCCAGGGATGGGGCATCCACAGCTTCTCTGGGCAACCTGTCCCAGTGCCTCCCCACCCTCTCTGTGAAGAACTTCTACCTGATATCTAATCTAACCCTCCCCACTTTCAATTTAACCCCGTTCCCCCTTGTCCTGTCACTACAGGCCCTTGTAAAAAGTCCCCCCCAGCTTCCTTGTAGCCCTTTCAGGTACTGGAAGGGGCTATAAGGTCTCCCTGGAGCCTTCTCCAGGCTGAACAAGCCCAGCGCTCTCAGCCTGTCCCCATAGCAGAGGTGCTCCAGCCCTAGGAGCATCTTCATGGCCCTCCTCGAAGGAGCTTGCAGTTGCAATATCTAAATCCCAAGTTCTGCAAAGCCGTTGCTGAATAGTCTTGCCATCTGCTTAACTGCCTGCTTCTAGCTGCCTTATTTCTTCATTTGGGATTTAACCTTGTGCTGGTCTGTCCTGTGCTCTGCCTCTGTGTGCAGGAGGTGGTTGAGATCCAAGCCAGATGAAAATCTTTTGTAAAACACAATGCAGAATGTGAAAATAAAAACTGTGCTAAGACTTGTCAAACTCCTGTCTGTGTCATGGCTAGGGGAGCTAGTAACCTCACCTAATAGCTGTGTGAGGAGAAATTTATCACTAATGGGTATAACCTCAATGTCCAAGGAACTGTCAAAGTCTTGATGCTTGTGTGTCAGTATCCACCTGGATGAAAACCTTGCTCCCACTAGGAACACGCCATCAAATGCCTCCGTATGGTTTAGGTGGCACGCTGCAGGGTTATCGGCCCTGCTGGTGCTGGCTGTGGGTGGTACTGCCTTGGCTGCCAGTGAAGACTTAACAATGGCCTTTTGTTGTCTTAGTTCCTCATTGTTCCTGCGATTGTGGGTAGTGCCCTTCTCCACCGGCTTTCCGATGATCGATGGGAAAAGATAACAGCGTGGATGTACGGCATGGGGCTCTGCGCGCTCTTCATCGTCTCCACAGTATTTCATATCGTTTCTTGGAAAAAGAGTCACTTAAGGTATCACTGTAAGATGGTTTATTTTCACGTTCTGTGATGTTCTCCCATTGTGTTTCTCAGTCAAAACCATGATTTTACGGGAGGCTGGAGTGGTACCCTGTACTGAATCCTGAAAAAAACACCCTTTGTTCTGGTGGAAGAAATAGTGAGCCAAGCTCATACACAAACAAACTCTGTCTGCTGCTTTTTTTTGCAAGGCAAATGTGTGTTTTTTTCTAGGCCCCAGTGCCTTTTAATCCAGAAGTTGAATGGGAAAAACCTGATCCAGGTGCAGGGTGGATATAATCCCACTGCAGAAATGAGAACACTCTCTGGGGCTATGGCAGCTCAAATACTTTGAGGAAGACAGAGCTTGCCAAAAGACTTGTAATGCAACACACAGCTGACAAGAAGAAAGCCTCCTTGGGAGCAAGGCAGCAATAGTAAAACCAGGATGCGATCCCGCCCCATCCTGGGTTTTGCCCTCCCCCCCCTTTTTTTTTCTTTTTAAGCTCCATGTCTTTCCCCATCATTATGGCTCCTGTATAATTCTGGGCCATAAATTGGATTTAACTGGTAGTCACTAAATAGTAACAGTTTCTGGATTAGGCAGAGTTGATGTGACAGCTCTCTGCCTCCTTGCCAGGGAGCAGGATGCGTGAAGGGGGGAGACGGGAGGGGAACGGAGGAGTGCTGCCTCCTGTGCGTCTCACTTGTGACCTCCCGGGGTTGAAGGCAGCTGCACTGTCTTCCAGGTGCTTTTAAGCGCTTACGGAGCTGATGGTGTTTTCCCCAAAGTGTGTGAGGGAACCGAGATGATACAAAAGTCTCTTTCCAGAATGTGTCTTGGTGACTTGTTCTCTCTTCCTAGGACAATGGAGCATTGCTTTCACATGTGTGACAGGATGATGATCTACGTCTTTATAGCAGCATCGTATGCGCCATGGTAAGAGAGCTGAAGCGCGGCTTCACAATTAAAGCTTTTTCCATTGTAGACAGTTTATCCTTGTGGCTTTCCAAAATCGATGGCTGTCTTAGGTACAATTGACCATTCTGCATCGTGAAATGCAACGTAACAGTCTCCTGGGATTTGCCAAACAGACATTAATATTAGAAACAGCAGAAAGTGTTGTTCATGTTCCATTTACCCAGTTTATGCTTCCCTCGCATCAGTGCAAACACACCCTCTGCTTCTCAGTGTGTGGTTGTCCAAGTGTCTTCTGCCCCATCGTGCCTAAGTTCCAGCTCTGAATGTTGTTTATTTTTTTTTATCAAGGCCTACTACTCGTGTCTGTCAGTCACTCATCACTTTTGTCTCTTGAAATCTTTGTACCCCCAGGTTAAATCTACGGGAGCTTGGCCCTCTGGCATCTCACATGCGGTGGTTTATCTGGCTGATGGCTGCTGGAGGAACCATTTATGTATTTCTCTACCACGAAAAGTAAGAATTATTATTTGCATTTACCTTTAAACTAAAATCAAAAGGTGAGGGGTGCTTTCTGAGTGTTCCTGTCCAGCCTTTCACACATTGGAAGGGTGGAAATACGTGGTAAGAATGATGCAAACTTCCATCTTGTCAGAAGATAATTGTATTTGCTCGGTCATAAATCATCTTCAGGCTACATCGTTGCCTTCACTTAAAGGGGTGGGAGGGAAGTACCCACTTTTGAAACCTTTGCTGGAAGACAGCAGGGGTGAGAGTGGATCAGGTCAGAAGGCAGTTGGAATGATGGCTTTCTTATGCTCCTAACTCAGGTGGCATTGCGTAGAGATTATACCCTCACCCCTTACTGTTCAGATATACGATGTAACGTGTCTTGACCCCTGCTACCACCTTGGTTTTGTTTTGAGATGTGCGAGTCCTTGAGTTGCAGATCTGAATTACGAGCCTGCTTTCGTTACTGATCCTCAGGGAGTGGGGCCCAGCTCTTTTGTTCTGGAGATGAGCTACTGAGGTTCTTGTCAAATAAGAAAATACAAGTTGTCTCAATGTTTTATTCTCACCAGTACTTAATGCAAATGAGTGCATCGAGGCAGAGAGAAATACCAGCTTTATTTTTGTCATAAAACAATGGGTATCTATCTGCAGAGAAAGCTTTTTGAATAGTTTAATGGACACATCCTGACATAAAATGGGAAGTATTTTACTCTTGAAGGAAACGTTCATCTTCTTGTACACCTCCTTAAATGACTCAAATTGTTCCTTTTTAGGTATAAGATCGTTGAACTCTTTTTCTATTTAGCGATGGGATTTTCTCCTGCGCTGGTAGTGACATCCATGGTAAGGAATGTGACCAGTGATGGTACAAACACAAGTTTTCCTTTTATAACTAGCTGAAGTTCCAGTATGGCTCTTTCTTCTGAAAAGATGTTAATTTTAGTCCACCAGAATAGTAAATGTTCTCTGCAGCAGAACCAAATATAGTCAGTTACATTTTGGGTTTCTTGTTTACATTCAGCGAAAAGCTACCTTGTTTTGTTGAATCTGGGCTGCAGAGGCTGGATGAAAAGAGCTGAGGTTCCAGACTTCGCTGCTGAAAGGATACTGGGTGTAACAACTTAATTACTTCCATTTTAGTAAAAATGATGTGAAGTACCTTAGCCCGTGTCTAGATTTCACTATTTATGAACTTACTTAATGCCCAGTTGCCACTTGCAAATTGGGAAAGAAGCTTTTTCTGTAGGAAAGCAGAATGAACTGCTGGTGACCTGTTGCCCTTTGTCTTTGGGTGTGTCAGAGCACTCTGGAAAATCTGATCAGTTGATGCTGTGGTCTGGACCAAGGTGGGGGAAATGAATTGGTTCTTGTCCCTTTCAAAATTACCTAGGGACAGCAAAGGTGGAAGATTTTATCTCTTACTGGAGGCTTCTTTTTATCAGTAAAGCAGAGAGGAACTGCAAAGTTGCGTAGTTGAACGGTATCGAACTGCACTGTATCCGGGATGCGTGATCTCTCAGCAGCTGGCGTGGTTTTTTTAAGAAAAGGTTTCTTGGTGCATCTGTAAAGCATCCTACTCAGTCGTGTCTCCCTCAAAACTTATTTAAAATGGGTAACTATAAATAACTTTGAGTAACTCTGCTGCTAATATAAATCTGACACCTCCGCAAGGTGTTACAGTACTTAACTGCTGCTGTACCAAAACCTTGCTCTGTGCTTCCTCCAGTTGGTAGGAGCTGCATTAAACTCACCCATACACACAGTAACGTGGTTTTCTTCTTCTCCACGTTTGCTCTGCTAGAGAGCAGGAAGCAAACATCAAACATCTTGATTCTTGAGTTCTCCCGGTACAACTTCCGTAGTGCTCCTGAGACATCTCACAAAGACATTACTGCCTCTTTCACAAGGGGTAGTAAAACCAGAGCGGTCATCTCGCTCGTCAGTTGGTCACATCCAAGATGTTCTGAGCTGACCGCCACCTTTCTTTCTGTGGGGAAGAGGCACTTCGTGTGTTGTACATAAAAGACCCTTTCCCTCCTTTACACCCTCCCCCTAATCTTTCCTTGTTAATTGGCAGAGCAACACCGATGGACTTCAGGAGGTTGCCTGGGGAGGCTTGATATATTGCCTGGGTGTGGTGTTCTTCAAGAGCGATGGAGTCATTCCGTTTGCCCACGCCATCTGGCACATATTTGTGGCCACAGCAGCTGCTGTGCATTACTATGCCATTTGGAAGTACCTTTACAGAAGCCCTGCGGACATAATTCGTCACTTGTGATGTATGTTAAAAAAAAAAAAAAATCTCTTGGCCTCTGTAACAGTATTATTTGACTTAAGGAATTCGGGGAAATGGGAAAATTGCACAGGAAAACTGCACTGACTTTGGTAGTTCTCTGAACACAGTTACTGTGAACCGATGTGTGTCCTGCAACTGCCCATCATAAGGCAAGTGCTGTAAGCACCCAGGGTCTTGTGCGGCCGTACCCAGTCCATTCCGTGTGAGTAGAACTGGCTACTTGATGTTTACAAAAGCATTTTGTATTCTAGTTTAATTTTACAATTTTTAACTGCGTGAATTTTTTCTAAATTAGCGATTCAAATGGGGAGGTCAGTGCAATAGCGCAAATGGAACTTTTGGGATTTCGAGTTGGTTTCTATCACCTTTCCACTAGTCATTTATTAAACATGAATCACAGACAAATAATCTTTTACCCCCCGTTCTCGTGGGACAACGGGACTTTTCTAGGAACTTTTTTCTGGTTTTTGTAAACTTCAGCAGTACCTTTATTGAACTGAAAACACAGCTGTCATCTATGCAGGTACTCACGCTGCACATCTTGCAAGAGATGGTTACATTCCACGTGCTGACAAGCAAACATCGTACCTCTTCCCAGGTTGGGTTTCCAGTGTCACTGTAATAACCACTTTTACGAACTGTGATTCTGCTCAATTTTAACAGGATGGCTTTCTGCTCGGTTACGCTACCGCTCACACAGCACCTTAATTTGGCTTTATCCGGGGTGGAAACGAAGTGCTTTAAGAGAAATAGTTAACACGAGTTTCCCCTCGAGATCCCCAATTCCGCTCCGTGCTGCCCAGCTGGGAGGAGGTTTGGGTGACAGCTGACCTACCAAGGGCTGGCAGTGTGTGGGGGGTGACGGCTAATATCCTGCTACCCACAGTCAGTCTCTTCTCCAGAGCGTTACCCGTGTGTCGGTGCTGTCACACGAACGTCTTCTGAGGGATTGAAGTTGGCCTGAGAACCAACAACCACTGCCGTTGGGGTGGTTCTCTTGGGACGTCCCGGTCAGAGCGGCCGGTGCAGAGCGATTGCCGACCACCTCGAGCTCGTGGCTATTGGTTCTTCGCAAGCGCGGCCTTGCGGGGAGGCGAGCTTGAAGAACCCGATGCGGTGTCGCTTGTCATTCTGGGACTTAAGACCAGTTTGACTGGGTGTTTAACTGTGCTGCTGTCTCTGTACAGGAAAACCAGACGAGTAGCGAGTCCTGGCTGTAGGGCACGTGCGGTAAACGAGCAGATGTAAAGACCGTTTGTCCAGTAATTGTACCCTGTCCCACTATAGAATGAATGTCTTATATTAAGATTGACTTTATCCTTTTTCTAATTTCCTCCGTTTTTCATGTCAGTATTTAAAAACAAAACCAAAACGTGTTGCCTTTTTCAGAGTTTGTCTGGGTATTGCCTGTCTGCAAACGATAAGTAGCAAGGTAGGGAAGATTTTTCAAGGTACCGTTTAATGCTGCACCTAGATTTGCCAGTGGGTTGCTATCTTAGCACATATGCATTTCTATACGGAATTTATGAGAGGGACAAACTTTAAAATCAAGGCATTGAGGAGGAGTTGCTGTAGCGTGTTAGCAGGCGACTGGAGAAACAGCACCACTACAGCAGACCAGGTGACTGCCCCACGGGAGAGCAGCTGGGTAGGTAATTCCTAGTACAACAGTCACACATCTGGATGCCTCAGTTTTTTAACATTGTGATATTTTAATATTTTCCACTTTTTGTGAGCTCGTGTGTTTTGTTGAAATGCAGTACTGTTAAAACCACTAAAATACATGTAAAGGTTTTCTGTAGTCAAAAGTGAAGCTATTGCTTGAATATGTTTGTTTTAATTTTAAGTTAATTTTTCATGGCAGTGCTTTTTGGAGTGTGTGAAATGGTTTTTAAAAATATTTCAATTCGCCAAAAATATTTTGAATTACTGTATTCTAGTCAACATGATATTGAATGTACTAGACTAACAATAAACATTTTGTGCAATTTGGAAACTGTTGTGTTCTTGGTTTGATTTTTTTTTTCCCTCCAACGCTTGTGCAGGAAAGTCAAGGACTGACACTGTTGCTGCTCTTGACAGGAGATCCAGCGTTGAACCTGATGACCCTCACGCTTGCTTGGTCAGCTCTTTAAAATAACAATAGTAGGAAATATTACAGTCCAAATTACTCAGTTTGTGGTATGGAAAAAAGTGTATTTGTGTGTCAGTTTTGAATATTGGGAACTTGCTACTTTCCCCTTTGCTCTTCTGGATCAGTTTTCTTCCACCTTTACATACTGGGTTTGGTTTTTTCAACTGTCTAACGCTAAGGTACATAATTCTGCTCCTGTCCCTGTGGGAGTATCATTGTGTAAAATATAGAAGAGCTGAACTAAAAATGAATTTCTGTCTGCAAAACAAATATGTCAACGAGCCTCTTTCCCCCTCTGTCTAATTGCAGCTCTCCAGGCTGATTTCCCCCGGGAGTAACAATAGTGCTTTTCCCAGTAACGTTTGCTGCAGTAGCAGAGAGGCGGTTTCTTTGTCTCCAATGTTTTTAAAAGCCTTTTCTTCCCTATTTTCTGTGCCTCTAGGCTTTAAGAGCACAAGTACACGGAGTCACAATGAAGCAGAGAGAACATGCGGTTTAGTTTTGCAGATGGACCTTCCCAGCGGATGCCTAGGACGCAGCAGGGGCTTTGCATGCTGGATGCTTCCAGGCTCATCACTTTTAGGTCATTTTTATCTAACCCAGGATTGTGTGCTTCAAAAAGATAATTTGCTTATCTGAAGGGATTTAAGGGTTTATTCTGGAGTGCACTACTTCTTTGTGTTGTGGTGGGTTTTAGCTCAACAGCAACAAGGAATACTCCAAGAAGTATTAGTTTTTCTTTCTGATACCCAAAGCAGTCATAAAAGCAGGTGGCTTTTCCAACTCTGTCTTCCCCGCATCCCTCTTGGGATTATGGTAAGAAACTGCATTGCTCCCTTCCAGTTCTGGGTGAGGGATGGAGCCCCTTCAGAGGAGGCTTGTGTGCCTCAACAAGGGTTTTGCTGCTTTCGCTGTGCCTGTGGAAGGCGTGCTGTAAGAATGGGGTACTTCAAAGACCCTTTGAAATAGCTATTTACCATGGGGTTCTGAAATTTTAAGAAATTACTTAAATTCCAGATCTTCAGAACTTCTCGGTGTTACCAGACAGACAAGATGGTTCCATTTAGTGTGGTTTTTACACCACTTTGTTCTAGTTAATTGGTTTTTTTCCTGGTTCAAAGGGCCGAGCCTGCCTCAGGCCGGCAGCGTGGCCGTTCCGTAGCCCCGCGCTGGACGGAGTGACGCACTTCCGAGGCTCGGGGTTATCGCTCCGCTGATCGCAGAGCGCACTGTGGTTTCTTCCGTGACCTCCCCACTGGTAACTGAGCTCTCACGTGCTGAGCTGTGACTTGTGTGAATCACGCGGGTGTTGGAGCCCTTTTAGAGCTGTTGAGGGGTGTGTTGTCAGGGCTGGAATGGGCACGAGTCTTCCATAGAGGTTTTCCTAGCAAACCTCTTGCTTAAATGTCCCTCGCACTCGGGACCTTACCGCTTGTTGTGTAGGTGACTCAAAGAGGTTCCCAAATTCCTTATTTAGGTCTGGCGTGTGTAGCCATGTGATTTCTCTGGGGGCCTAGGCTGTCATGTTCACATCATGTGCTTGACTAAGTCTTTTCTCTGGGCTTGGCTATTTTTAAAAGGCAGCAGGATGTTAGTCTCTGCTTGCTAATTGCTTTCACCCTCAATAGGTGTCGTAAGATTAAAGCTAAAAATAGTTAACAAAAGAATGACTAGGATGGCAAGGCGGATGCTGGCCTGCTCCGCGGAGCTTCCAGCTGGAAGGCTTCCAGCCCCAAGGGAGCAGGTCCCTTGTGGCACGGACCCTTGTTCTTCAGCAGCCAGCAGCTGCTCACTGCCATTACTGCTATTCCAACGTCTTTGCTTTCTGTTTTCATCATTTGTCTGGCTAAATTCACTGTCACAGTCTGGAAGGGGAATGGGCGTAAGGCACCTGAAACATTCACAAGTGGCGATTTGGGAGGATTCGGGTTCCTTTGGTTTGTGCTGCAGCAGTGCTGGGAGGTCTGGTGCTGCCCGGCAGTGGCGTGGTGGGTGACGCTGGGCCTGGGGCTGAACACCCCCGGCTGCACAGTGTTGGGTTTTGGACTTGGGAATTCAGCACAGAGAGGTTGGAGATGAGGTACCTGTGCCACGTACGAGTGGAACTCATGTGGTTGTTCCATCTCACAGGTCCAACCTCTAGGGAAAGCAGTGGTTTCTTTAAAAAGGAATATTCAAATACCTGCTTGGGTAGTATTTTGTGGCAGATGACATCTTGGTACTGAGCTTGGCAGTTTGCTATTACCAGGCATCCTTCTCTCGGTGGTGAGCCCGACTGCGGGTCGCAAGGCTTGTTTCCTGCCAGGGCACTTGGTACTAAGGATAAGCTGGGGAACCAGAATCCTCTTGCAAAAGGCGAGCAGTGGAGCCAGCACCCATTTTGTAAGAGAAGTTACATCATGGACTCTAATGCGGCTAGCGTGCTCCGGGAAGGACATACTCGATGCTTTGTTGCTTAGCAGCATGAGCCCTGCAGGCAGTGGATTTGTGCGCCCAAATCCTTTAGGTGCCTTGGAAAATCTCCCTTAAATTTTCACGTGGATGAACAGCTGTTAGTAGACACCCACCGAATTAGTGCGTTTAACTCCAGCAGATGCCTCCTGGCTCTCTGGTGTGTCGTGTTTCCTTCCAGGAGTGACGCAGGGGTTTGGTGTGCCCGTGGCGACCACCCACAGCGTGTGGCTGCCTTGACGTGGTTGTCCAGCGACCGAGCCGGGACGTTAACCCCAGAGCACAGGATGTTTGGTTGGAGAGCTGTAGTTATTCAGGATGTTGAAACACCAAAACCCAACCCACACCACCTACTGAACTCAGAACCGGTGGTGTGTTTGGCTTTGAGTAGCACCCCAGATGCCGAAGGATTGAACGTCACTGCTGTGGGAACTCAGCTGTCTTCTCGGGTTGAAAACCCTGCGCTTGGGAAGGTAAAGGGCACTGATGGTGGTGCTGAGCAGCTCAATCAGCCTTCTGCTAAATCACTGAAAATAGAGCTTGAAGGGACCGGGCGATATTTTTAGCCCATCCTCTGCCTGCAGGCAGGATGAACTGCCTGTCATTCCTGACAGGCTTGTCCAACCTGTTCTAAAAAGCCTCTAACAACGGGGATTTCACAATCCTCCCAGGCAATTTATTTCAGTGTTTCACCCCCTGCCCTCCTCGTTCTGCTGTCCAAGCAGGATTTTCTTTGCTGTAACTTCAGCCCGTTAGTCCTTGCCCTGCCTGCAGTGGGCTCTGAGAAGAGCCACAGCTTTCCTATAGCTGGAGACTGTCACTTCTTCCCGGGCTTTTTTCTTCCCTAGATTTAAGCAAACTCAATCCCTTCAACCTTTCTTCATGGGCACTCTGTTTAACAGTCAGTCAGGTGTCCCAGGGTGACTTCAGACGCAATATTCCTGACTGCTAAAGTGACACAGGGACGTCAGAAATTGGTGGGAGTACACAAGGAGGGAGAGGTAGAAGCAGGAGCTGTAACTGTGTTTCAGGAGAGAGGGGCAACAAGCATGGGGCAGGCAATCCCCCAGGAACCAGCCAAGAGCAGAGAGGGGAACTGCTGCAGTGGAAAAATCAGCCGCTCCTGGGACAGGGCAGCATCTTGGAAGGAGGAAAATCCTTTCCATCAGCCAGGGGAGCGTGAAAGCGTCAGGTACTGCAAGTACACGACGGGGCTTTTGGGCATGTGGTGCCCACTGAGGGACACAGGAGCTGGGCCCGATCACCAGGACCCTCCGGAGCCCCCTGCCCGCTGCCCTGCTGCAGCCGGGGGCCGTGCACCACCCGCCTGGGCGAAGCTGCAGCCGGGGCCAGCCTGGAGCTGGGCGCTCAGCACCCACCCAGGAGCTGCTGGTGGCCGCGGTGTTGCTGCCATGGGCTGGGTAAT
>NW_010226860.1:0-995 GCF_000690775.1 Eurypyga helias
AGCCGGGCTCTCCCCCAGCACGGGGCACCTACGGGGCCGGGGTGTTCCTCCATCAGTCTTGCTCGCTCGGGGCACCAGCGCTGGAGGAGCTGGGCGAGGAGGCCAGGGCAGCGCACCAAGGCACCCAGCCTTCCACGCACCAGGACAGGAAGCCCTGCGGACGCCCGGCGGCGTGGCTGACTGTTGCCAGCTCCCGGCAGACAGCGCAGGCTGCAGGAGGCTTCGCTGACAATCTCAGCACAGAGACATTTTCACCACCTTGCTTTTCCTGCCTCAAAAAGGCTCCACAAAGAGCCGACCACCCTTACACGTTTTTATGTTTTATAGGGTCAGCATTTGCACAGAGAACATCACATCAGGAAACGCCCACCCGCACGCAAGGCCAGCAGCAGCACAGGAGGAAGGTTCAGCACCAGAGCAGGGCCAGTAACGACACAGCCCAGCAAGGAACTCAGGCACACAGAAGCCTTGAGCTGAGACTTTCCAGCTGTTTCGCCTCCTGTTCCCCCCCCCACCGCGTCCACAGCTGTCTTCAGTGGACGAAACACACAGCCTCTTCATTGCAGTTACAGCACCCCTGGAGTCAGGGAAGCGGCGCCCTGCTAAGAGAGAACCAAAGCCTGGGCTCCCCAGTGCTGGCTTCCTGCTGCGTGGTACCGCTGCTGTGAAACTGCCGTCCTCGCTCCCGGGCCCCAGCTTGCTCATCTCACGGAAAGAGAACGTGAGCTTTCCTCCTGGATGCAAATGGCAACACCCAAGTACACTGCTTTGGGCCGTACTACCCAAAATCCTTACTCGGCTTTTGTTGAAAACGGCATGTTGGCTGAATACCCAAACCAAGCAACAGTGCAGAACACGGTCAGCAGCCAAGTAACAGCTAGTGGAACAGTAGGACAGGGCAGAGCACATCCACAAACGATGGGACTCCTCCTCATCCACCCCATTACCGGCTGAGGCTGCCTGGCCTCCATCGGCAGAGAGCAGATCAGAACCAG
>NW_010226861.1:0-498 GCF_000690775.1 Eurypyga helias
GGCCTGCCGCAGGTAGGTGTCCGGGTCGGCCATCCTCCAGGGGATGGGGGGGGCATGAGAGGGGTGTCTGGCAGTGGGGAGCATCACTGGGCCGAGTTCCCCAAAATCCCTACTGAGCCATCCCAGCCATGGGAAGGAAACTATGCCCTGCTTGCTGGGATCCCGGGAGATGGCACCTGCCTCCCGCGGGGATTTTGGGGACTGGTTGGGGGTGCAGGGAGTGTGGAGGGGCACAGCCAGCCCTGAGGTGCTCAGGTCAGCACGGGGCTGCCCCTCCTGAGCTGGCAACGCTGCTCCTCAGGTGTCCTAGGAAACCTTCCCACCCGGCTGCGGGACATCATTAGGGAAGGGAGTTGGATAAATCCGGTCACGGCACTGCAGTGGGTGGAGTGCCACCCAAGGTGCTCAAATACGGGTCCAAAGTTTGCAGGGCTGCAAAGTACGAGTGCAGCCGACACCAGCTCCTGGGATAAGGGTTCAAAGGCTCCAGCGGCGGTG
>NW_010226861.1:607-2319 GCF_000690775.1 Eurypyga helias
GGGCGTGCGGATCAGCTGTCTGTTTGCAACCTTGGGAAAACTGTCCCTGGTTGGTCCCCAGGGCCGAGTTCCCAGTGAGGCGGGATGCTCCGTGTCAGGAGTTCGGGGGTTTTGCGGGCAGGGACATGCCCTCCCTGCCCGGCCGCCTGTTCATACGCCAGAAAAATGGGCTGCGTGTGCCGCCAGCAAAGCCAGGAGCCGGGGAAGCGCAGAGCTTTCCACTGGCATTTAAATAAGTGCATGGAAAGGATTCATTCCTGTGGGAGCGCTCCCCTCGTAGCTGACTCTTTGGGAGTCGGATGTGGGTTGCATCTCTTTGGGGATGAAGCCACCCTGTGAGATTGCCTTGCCAATGCCTTGCTGGGGAATTTGGGGCTCCGAAGCAAACCCTTGCCCACAGGGGGTCGGGGACTGGTTTGTTCCAGCCGTCCCCAAGTCCAGGCTCGGTTGGAGGTTGGATTCCCCATCCGGCAAGGACGGATGTTGCCGAGCGCAGCCATACGCTGGCAGGGGGGCGCTCCCACAAACCACGGGCTGACGAGCTCGAGCTTGACCAGGGAGGCCGGGGCGAGCCCCACCACCGCCCGCTCTGTCAAGAGACTCGCCACAACCCGGAGGCGTGAAAGCTCCCGCGCACGCAAGAGCCGTGGGGCAGCGGGCTCACCGGCGCTTTGGGGATTTTCCACTCCATTTGACAACCTTTGGTCCCTCCAGGTGCCTTAGGATGGGGCTGGGGTGGCCCAAGGGGCCAGCGGTGGTTGTGGGGAGAGTGCCTGCCCCCAGTGATGCCCGGCCACCGCCAGCTAAAACCCTACAGCACACACACCCACCCTCCCGATGGCTGAGCATGGGGGTGCCCCTGGCCGCTGCCCAGGATGCAGGGGTCCAGCCCCCCTACCTTTACCCATAGGCAATGACTCACCTTCCCATTTTCCCTATTTATTGCAGGGGGAAAAGCAAATCGGCATGAGGATGCTCCATCCAGAGCCACCTTGCCCAGCGGGGGAGTGGGGAGAAGTGGAGCTCTCCTTGGGAAGGGGGATGAGCCCCTCACGCCTCCATCTGGAAGCAGAGGTCGGAGCCCACCATGTGCTCCTGGTAGTGCCGGTCGAAGCGCTCGTTCTGGGCTACGGTGAAGTGGTTCTTCCAGTCCCCAGAGATCCCTGGGGGCAAGAAAACAAGTGGGGCAAATCCTGACACCCTGACATACTTGCAGCCTCGGATGGGGGCTGCAGTACATCCCGGGAACCCCCCTCCCAAGCCCTCTACTGCTGGCCGAACCCCACCTTTCCGGAGGAAGGGGGAGAGGCTGTGGTCCATCAGGGCGGTGGGCATGGTCTCGTAGTTGGCGGCAGGGTTCTTCCTCATCTCCTGGAAGGAGGTGTGGTGGAGGATCCTCGCCACCGTTCCCTCCGCCACCTCCTTGCCCAGGAAGCGCAGGATCTTCTGCACCTCTCGCCGTGGGTCCTGCGGGGCGGATGACACAGGGAAGCTGCCAAAAAAGCCTGGAGGGGGTAAGGGGGCTGACTTCCCCTCCGTCCCACCCTCACCTTCTTCATGTCCTCGTAGAAGAGGTAGAGGAGCTGCTTCTCCTGCTTCTTGTCCCACCAGCCCCGCACGTGCTCGTACCAGGACCCGTAGGCCACTGCGGGACGCGGTCGAGGCGTTAGCCGAAGGGCAGGGTGGCAGGGGACACCCTTCCCACCGGCGTT
>NW_010226862.1:0-226 GCF_000690775.1 Eurypyga helias
CCCACCGCAGCACCCACGGGGGGTGCAGCCGCCCCAGCCCGGGAGACTTGGCACGGGGGCGGACGCAGAGCAGGGCCTTCCCCGCCAGATCTCAGTGCAGACCCCAGAGGGGGCCTGAGCTCCCCCCGGGGACGGCTGACACCAGTGGGTGTGACACGGGCCTGTGCCCACACCCTGTGCTAAACCTGCTGTGAGCCGCACTCGGTACCAGCTCGCTGTCCGGCGA
>NW_010226862.1:374-11333 GCF_000690775.1 Eurypyga helias
GGGTCTCGGTGCCGCCAGAGGCTCTCAGTCGGTCATTCCGGGAGGCGTATGGAGCCCAGAGCCAGCACTTCCCCAACTACGGCCGGGGCCAGGGGCTCACCTCCCAGCAGTGGTGGCTCGACGTGGTGAAGCAGACCTTCAGGCTCTCGGGCATGCAGGAAGAGAGAGTCCTAACGCTGATGGCAGAAAAACTCTACCACGACTTCTGCAGTGCCCACAACTGGGAGGTGCTGCCGGGAGCCAGCGAGACCCTCAGCCAGTGCTGCCAGCGCGGCTTCCACATGGGGGTGGTCTCCAACTTCGACAACCGGCTGGAAAAAATCCTCTCCCAGTGCAACCTGCGGCACCACTTTGAATTCGTCCTCACCTCTGAGGGGGTGGGCTTCGCCAAGCCGGACGGGAGGATATTTGAGAAAGCCCTGTGCCTCAGTGGGGTCCCCCCGCAGCAGGCGGCTCATATCGGGGATGACTACACCCGGGATTACAGGGCAGCCCGAGCTGTGGGCATGCACGGCTTCCTGCTCCAGGCTGCCGGGCAGGGCGAGGAGCCGGAGGTGCCCCCCGAGCACGTCCTGCCCACGCTCGGCCACCTCTTGGCTCTTATTGAGAAGGCGTAGCTGTGTTTCAGAGGAGGAGCAGTGCTACTGTTGAGTGGGGAACCGGTCCTGGCGTGGGATTTCTTGCTGCCAGTTGGGCAGGGAATAGCATCAGGCGGTTCTGAGCACAGGGAGCAGTGGTGCCTGCGGAGCAGGAGGGCTGTCAATGCAATAAAATGTATCTGGCGCTCAGCATTGCTGCAGATGTCTTTCCTAGCTCTAAACATACGGTCAGCGGTGGCTTTTTCTAATGGAGCTGGGGACCGGGTCAAGCTGCCCTCCAGAAAACTCATTCTGGGAAGAGGGATGGAGGCAGATGTAGAGGTTTAACCCTTCTTAGTCACCCAGGGAGAGGCTTGAGCATCCCGCTCTGCCAGCACATCAGCAGAGCTGGGGTTGGTTCCATCCCAGGGGAGGACTGCCTGCCCAAGCACCCAGGACATCGGTGCACAGGACCCCACACCTTAGTGTACCCCAGGTTTGCCAGGTTTTCCTGACAGCAGTGGTCAGGAGGCCGTTGCAGGCTGCCTCCTGTGGGCAAAACAGTCTGGAGTTGGGCAATTTCACTTAATATACTGCCAATTACCAAACTTTACTGATTTGGGTATGGATAAATAAAGATGACAAGTTTTAAACAGCCAGGGAAGCATCTTTCCTGCCCTTCTCCCCAGGACCTCTCCTTCCTGCCTGCCCACCATCAGCTCCCTGTGTTTTATCACATTACATTCAACACCCCACTCCCTCTGGTGAGGAGCAGTTCAGGTTTGGTTTCTTTCTGCTGCTCCTTGCTTACTCTTCTGCTCTGACATGGGCTTTCCACAGCCACAGCCCCTCAGGGGTGCCCCCAGGAGGGTGACAGCACCCGGCACTGTCCCTGCTCTGGCACAGGGCAACTCGTCCCAAAGGTGTGCCTCCAGCTGTGTCCCAATGATGTCACTTTCCATGTGTCTGCTCCCTGCCGCTTCAACCACACTTCAGTGCTTCTCCCATTTTCTAACTCCCACCTTTGGGCTGCCCTTGGTCGTTGAGGAATCAAAAGATTTACCCAAAAGCAGCTGGCAGAGCCAGGCATTATCCCAGCACAGCTGGCACGGAGCGGGTGGAGGCTCCAGGAGGAGAGGAAAGCTGCCGTAAAACACATGAAATGCAGACGTAATTCAAAGGCAGGTCGTGTCTGAACACTGCTGTGCACAAGCCACTGGCCTTGCCCGGGCTCCTTTCCCCCATAAAGGTACCGAATAGCGAGTCACTGCGCAGACACCGGTACATTCATCCTGCAGCGAGCGCAACGCTTCGCTCACCGGACGAGCGAGATGCTCTGGTGTGCCACAGCGAAGACGGGATAGAGGGGCTCTGCGAAGGTCTCCTTGTGGGAGAAGAGGATGGTGCAGGAATCGGGGTCGTAAAAGAGCACCTCCCCTCCCGCAAAGTCAACCAGCACTCCGATCTCGGCCGGAGCCTTGATCAGCTCCACCGGCTGCGGATGCCCGGCGTGCAGGAACTTGAATTCCTTGTCGTAGCGTGAGAAGACCCAGGAGGCTGCGTTGAAGCCCAGACGGGCTTCGTTGCCAGGCCCCTTCCGTGGCAGGGAGCTGTAGCAAACCCCCAGCTTGTAGGCGCAGCTCTTCTCCACGCTGACCTTCCACGCGCAGACTCCCGAGTGGAAAGCCACGGTAGCCAAAGCATTGGGCCAGTGGTCAAATTGCTCCGGGCAGTCCAAGTCCACCTTTGCTTTCTTGGGGCTGAAGGTCAGGGTTTTCCTGTCTTCTGACAGGCTGAGCTGGGGGCTGACGGTTTTCTCATCGATGTGAATCTCCTGTGAGCCTGCAAGAAAGCCACACGGTGAGCACCAGCTTGGCGGCTCCTGCCTGAGCCACCCGAAGAACTCGGGGCCAAGAGAGACACAGTCTGCTCGCTGGGGTGACATGGTGCTGGGGGCTCAGGCTGGGCACCAGCACAGCAGCTCCCCACAGCCTGCCTTTCCAAGCCAGGCCCAGAACAAAGCAGGGACTCATCAAAGCCCTGATTTCACCAGACACCTCTCCACCCCTGCACTAAAAATCTGCCACACTTGCACTCCTGCAGAGTCAGAGATGCTGCTCATCTTACTCTGACCTTGGCTCCAATCAAAACAGAACTCAGTAGGTTTGGTTCATCCCTCTTTTGGGAGAGATCCAAATCTGAGCCCCGTCCCTTTCCACCCACACTGCGGGTGAGTAGGACCCGACCTCTCCCTGGGAGAAGTCAAGAGCCTGGCAAGGACAGCAGGGCGGTTTGCAGAGAACCGGCAAAGCCGGTAATACCTGAACGAGGAACAGAGAGGGAGAGAGCTGGGCAGGGAAAATCCACTTCCTGCTGTAAAGCCCAAGTCATTAACCAGCCCACCCTGAGCCGGCTGGGAGCAGCAGAAGGGGATGGCACCAGGCACCAGAGATGAGCATGGCCATGACTCTACCTGGTTTTGCTGTGAATTAGCGGCTGCCCCGGTGCCCTTGTGCCACAGCACAAACCCAGTGAGCTGTAGCCTGGGGTGGCCTGATGCCTGCACCCAGCACCACCCACCCTGTGTGGGCTGCCCGGTCCCCCCACAGGACCCCTTGGTGAGTCTACAGAGCAGGGGCGAGTGACGGATACCTGTACGAGTGTTTCCCTTGCCCTGTAAATGCACTGAGCAGAGAGGTGAGGCTGATGCCCAGCTGACTCCCCCCTCCCGGGGAGCCCAGGTTTCTACCTGCCGGTGCCCCTCCTCGCCCTGCCCTCCCCCACCCTCCCTTCATTCATTTTAGGTCTTAACCTGCCTGTGTAAAATGTAAACATACATTTTAGGTCTTAAATCGCCACGGAAACCAGGCTGGAGCAGGTGAGTCATTTGCTCTCCCAGCCAGCAAGAGCTCTGCCATATCACTCCTGCTCCGCCGCCATTTCCCAGCCTTGGGGGGGGCATCCAGTGCATTGCAGGATGAGACCCTTAAAGAATCAAACCATTACGCTGCACCCCGAACGGAGCCATCCCAGAGCCCGACCTGCTCCAGCACTACGCAGAGCCAGGCCGGCATCCCTCCGACAGTGAGCAGCACTGCAGAGCAGCAGAGTGGGCTGGGGGTTCCTCGGGCTGCCCCCGCCCTGGCGCTCCCCGACAGGAGACGAACCGAGGCTGAATTATCAGTTTGCACAAGATGGAAGTGCCACGCATGCTTGCATACTAGTTGGAAGCTACTGCGGGCAAGAGCGAGCAGAAAGAGGAGCTGCAGACAGCACGCTTTCAGCTGCAGCACACAACCTCAGTGTTTGAGGGTTTATTTCCCCAAGCAGCAGCCAAATGCTCTGCAGCGTGCGTGCCTGCCTGACACGCTGTGCCCTCCCTACATCTCCCATGCTGCCTGTTTGTAGGTTGACTTTCCAGGAAGCCAAACACTGCTATGAATTCATAGAAAACAGCACAGCACAAGACTTTACCTTCCTCTGGCAGAAGAAGGGCACTAAACCTCACACTCTGCGACACCCATCTAACGCAGGCATGGGGCTGCATTCCGGTGTTCACGTACAGGGATCATCCACACCCTGAGGACACCCACGTAACTTTTTTGTGCAACTGTGATTCCAGGAGAGTATCTGAGGGAGGGGAAGCGCTGGCAGAGTAAGAGCAGGGTAATTTGGATCAGCAAATTTTCCCACAGACAAGGGTTTTGTCATGATTAAATTTGCCCTCTGGATATTCCCATATATACTGATGAACAATTCCACCAGGAATTTGTCTCACCCCAAAATCTATTTTCTCTGTGCACAGTACCCGTCGGAGTGGCCTTGCCACTTTAGAGGGATGGGGGATGCTGAGTAGGTGAGTTAACATCTCTGACAAGTATGTCTGTGTCAGCTGCAGCACATTCTACTGCTTTTAAAAATCCAGGTTCCCATTTCCAAACTCACACACATGAAATTAAAATCCTTGTAGCCAGATGTAGGCACCAAGGTGGAATCCAGACCCAGCCTGGTCCCTGGGGAGGTCACCATGGAGCAGCCCAACATCTCAGCCAGCTGGGACAGCCTCAATCTATGCCACCCCTGCAGAGGGTCCTCTGCCTGCTCTCCAGCCAGCATCACCCCTCGCCTGTCCCCTGGCAGGACTAGCACGGTGGCCGTCAACCAAGACCACCCAGAACGCTGCCAGGAGATGTACATCATCTCTTGGTTTAGGGAAGAAGCTGCCAACCCCACACAGAAGCAACATAGAAGCCTGGATGCCAAATGAGGACACGAAAGGAATGGTGTTTATTTTGGGGAGTGAAATGGAGGTTCCCATTGGTTTCCAGGTGTCTATGAGGCTACGGGGGAAACCATCAGGGCTAGGAGTTCACTCTTTTCAAGCAAATAAACAAGACTGACACCTGTTCAACTGCCTTCGGGAGGGACCACCACATGAAACACAACATTGCTGTGTCTGAATGAAAGCTAGGACCACCTAGTATTAAACCCCTGAGTTAGTACTACCTCTAAGGCTCGGTCCTGGGTGGACTACGGATGAGTGAGGTAAGCAAGGACATGGCAGGCATCCTCAGCCTGCGATAATGACATGTTAAACATAACCAAAAAACCCAAACCAAACCAGAGTGCAATAATAGCACCAACAGACCCAGTACTAGAACCGAATGCCTTAAAGTCATTACATTTGACAAGGATGCTATTGGGAAAGGAATCCACTAAAAAAAACATGTAACGACAAAGAGAATTAGGGAAAGGTTTCCTGCAGGACTTGACAGCTCCGAGCGTCTGCCGAGAACCTGCTCAACTTTGCCAACATACAGCTGTGAGAGCCTGCACGACCGCCAGCACTCAGAGACTCAGAACAGAGAGAAACCAATCACACAGGGAAAGCAACAGCAGAGCATGCAGGAGAAGAAGCAAATGTTGGTGTTGTCCAGAATGCACCGATACTGGAAAACAGAAGAGCACTAAAAGCCGGAGGCATGTATCCTGGAGAAGGACCTGGAACAGGGAAAGACTGTGATGCTCTCAGCAGCATCAAGAGTGAGATGAGCAAAAAATCAATGGTTAATGCAACAGCTTTGGAAAGATGACCCCAGGGATTGCTCACGAGGTGGCACGCAGGCCAAATGTTTTCAAATGGTGAAGGATACTGCCACCTCTGAGAAACAAAAAATACATTTGAAATGTTCTAACGATGGCCTGGAAGCAAGAGTAAAAGCAAACATTTCACAATCAGAAATCCAAGCAGATCACAGCCGGAAGAAGAAGGTGTCTCCCTGCTTGACAAAGCCAGCATCAACCTGGTAAAACCATACCCAGAGCACGTCACTGCCCTGACAAACGCCTCTAATGTACAGCAAGAGCTGAACCAGATCACGAATATGTCTCTAACAAACCACCAGCTCGTGCACAGCCACAGTCTCAGCTTGGGATCAGAAACCCACTGCATTTACCCACTTCTCATTCCAGCACCTCAGAGCATCTCACAGATGCCAGGTGGGCGAGTTCACCCTTTTAACACCACCAGCAGCCCAGGGCTAAATGCAGCAAAGAGGAAGTTCTGTGGCAGAGATTTCTTGGGGCAGCATCAGCCTCACTGCTGTCACCAAGTGATCCAGGAAACAGCAGAGAAACCAAGTGAGGTTAATCAACAGAGCTGATAAAAGAAACGGCCTTTTCAAACCCCTCTTCTCCCGTCAGCCACAACCAGCTGCTTCGAGCCACTCTCCCCTCTGCTGCTCCTCCCGCTCCCCTGGCTGGGGGCTCGGAGTGACAAGCAGGGGCTGGGACAGCAGAGGACGGCAGGATGACCCAGTCCTGGGCAGGACACAGTATCAGCGTGTTTTGACACAGCATCAGGGTATTTCTTGGGGCACAACATGAATTAGCACGCGGAAATCCCCAGAGACTCCCCAGAGAGCGTGAGACCTGAGCGAAACACTGACCTGCGAGGCAGCAGAGAACGGCAGAGGCCCATAGGCGATGCAGCAGTGGACTCTGAACACAGGTCTGATTAAAGTTTAACTTTGAGGATTCCATTGGCTCTAAGATTCCCTCTGCCACCTCTGTCCTGGCAAAGGAACACAAGAGTTATTTTGAAATGCAATGATTTACTGATCAGTGTCTAAGATCACTGGGAAGTATGACAGAAACATGAGCTGGAGCAGCAAGAGGAGCACTTGCTGCAGAGACACTGCACCAGGAGTTACTAGACCAACTCTCCTCCCAGGCGGTACTTTCGGTCGGCTTTGGTTACAGTCCCTTCTGAAAGGGCCCCAGTGTTTCAAAACACAACCCCAGCAGCCTGAGTCGACAGCCTCCTCGCTCAGCACAGATTAAACGTGTCTGAGAGTGGCCCTCAAGATGCAAGAGGAGCACACAGAACAGGCTGCAGGGAGAGAATCGGATTCCCCTCTACTGACAAAGCTGCGCTGTCAGAGCAAAGGGGGATACAACAGGAGAGCAAGCCGGGACTCTGGGTTTCATACAGCATAGCAAGGGGGTTGGGGATTTGCTGGGTCCCTCTGGCCTGCAGCACACACATGAACTCCTGGTTGTAAGGGAAGGCTCTGGCACTGGCTGCTGGTGATGTGCTGTGGCCGATTTTTTACTCTCTACAGGCAAAAACACCCCCGAAAGTCCTCTGGGTAGCAGAGCCAACCAGTGCCAGCTAGCACCTTTGCAGCAGCCACGGAAATAAATGCCTGTGAAACTGCAGCCACCCAGCTGCCTCCTCAAGGGTGGGCAGCCCCACGTCACTGCTGTGACCGTCAGAAACTCTGACACTGCCCTGATTCTCCCCTCAGGAAGGAGGCAGCTTGGGCCTGCTGCCCTCAGGGTGATGCTGGCCAGCAGCCCCCCAGGCACGGAGCACACCAGCTCCCCAGGAGGTTAATCCTCCCTCCTGCCAACAGGCCAGGGATGGGCTTGCTCCATTGCCCAGGGAGCCTGTGGAGTTTACTCAGGAGCTGGAGAAGGTCTCCCATAAGCAAGGGGCAACGACTCTGAGGAGACGTTCCAAGACTTCTCCGTCTTGAGCTGCAGCGCAGTGCATGAAGCAGAGACAGGAGGCCACGCTGGCATCTCCGTGCTTTGTCCCTGTCCTCAGCAAAAGCCATGCAAGGGAGGAAAGAGGGGGTGTCACCAGCTGCCTGAGCAATGCATGCTGCCCACAGCGGAGCCATGGAGCGTGCCAGCAAGCTTGGAGCAGGGGTCAGGGCAAGGACCAGGAGCAGCCAGGTACTAACCTCTCGAAGATCTCTGGTTCTGCATGCTGGGGACAAGGAAAGAAAGAGTCATCACAGCTGAAATCCCCACACATCATAGAATCACAGAATCACAGAATGGTTTGGGTTGGAAGGGACCTTAAAGACCATCCAGTCCCAACCCCCCTGCCATGGGCAGGGACACCTTCCACTAGACCAGGTTGCTCCAAGCCTCATCCAGCCTGGCCTTGGACACTTCCAGGGATGGGGCATCCACAGCTTCTCTGGGCAACCTGTCCCAGTGCCTCCCCACCCTCCCCGGGAAGAATTTCTTCCTGATACCTAATCTAAACCTCCCCACTTTCAATTTAATCCCGTTACCCCTTGTCCTGTCACTACAGGCCCTTGTAAAAAGTCCCCCCCAGCTTCCTTGTAGCCCCTTCAGGCACTGGAAGGTGCTATAAGGTCTCCCTGGAGCCTTCTCTTCTCCAGGCTGAACACCCCCAACTCTCTCGGCCTGTCCCCATGGCAGAGGGGCTCCAGCCCTCTGAGCATCTTTGTGGCCTCCTCTGGATTCACTCCAACCCGTCTATATCCCAAACACAGGTTGGGGCGCAGCAAACCCAGGACCCAGGGGGCAAAGTTCTTCCTGACCCAGAGAAACCCACCCTACCTCAATGCTGGCCCTACGGAGCAGGGAGAGCATCCAACATCCCTTTTCTTCAGCTGCAGCGCTTCCCACTCCCTGACTCAGAAAATGAGTGGGAATGGCTGAGGGCAATACACCTTCCACATCCAGCTAGGGGCAACGTCTGCTGCAGCAGTGGGACTGGGTGGCTGGGTGACAAATAGATCGAGAAGGGCACGGGAGCATCTAGACAGAGCCTGCATGTGGCAAGCGGTGTGGGAGCAGAACACCGCAAGTATAGCTGGATTGTCCGGCGCAAGGGAAACATGGGAGAGCTGAGGCAGCTGGAAAGTCTCAGACCCACAAAGAACCAGCTCTGACTCCATACTCTCTGGTAGACACCAGCCTGTCTGCATCTGGGAGCTCTTCCTGCTGCACCTTGCTTTGCCCAGAGTATGAAAACCCCAGCCCTGAGCTCCCCCCTCCCCTCCCACCCCATCAGGGCACACTGCAGGAGCATCCTGTGCTCCCAGCAAACAACCCCTGAGCTTTCAGCAAGGGTGAAGCTGCGGAGGACCTGAGCCAAGGGTCAACCAGCCACTGATCAGACCCACTGGTTCCTGTACCCACTGGCAACGGTGCGTTCTCAAGGCACGGCCCAATTAGCAAAGTGGTAGGAAAATATTTGATCCCTGCTCAAATACGAGCTGCAGGGTGCTCTGCATGCCTTTCACTTTCCTGGGACACAACACGTATCAGTTCCTGATAGACACAAACACCAGCGATCCAAGGTGGAGGAACTATGATTCCTATTTCCTCTCCACCACATGGCAAAAGGAGAACATGAGGGTCTTGCTGTTTCCTGCCACTGACACCCGATGGATCTTGCTTCCAACTCCTACTCTCTGCAGAGAGGCCACAGCCCGGCCAGCAGGATGCTGGGACAGGACAGAAGCTGTGGTTCCCAGCACAGGAACAGCCGTCTACCCTCTGTCCAGGGGATCAGTTCTCTTTTCCAAGCAGAGTTGCTGCCCCCACCTTCACAGTTAGATGTGGCAAGCAGAGGCTAAAAGCAAAGAAGAGGAGGTGCAATGCCCACCGCTCACATCTCCGAGAGGAATCGCTTGGGTAAGCCAAGCCAACTCAATGGCCAGAGAAGGAGCTGAGCGAAGGGAAGCACAGGCTGCTTTGCACAGTGGATATCCCAAACGGAGGTATGCCAGACAACCAGGCACATCTTCAAGAGCTGTAGGTGCTCCCAAGGGACACATTTCGATTAGAACTAGACAGAACATTAGAAAACTGGTGGCCCAACTGACTGCTCTAAGAGCAGCTCTCAACCCACAGCTGTCCTGGCTGCCAAGCCTAAGGGCATCTGAGAGCTGGCAGCATCAAGCCAAGAGCTTGGAGACCTAAGCCTGGGTGGTTCCAAGCACACAAAAGCAGGATCAGGAAGAGCAGATGCTCTAGGAACCACAGAGAAATCACAGGGGCTTGTCAGGAGCAGGTGGAGGAGGTTCCTTGAGCTACACCTGAGCCAGGTCCTCTCCAACTCTGCTGTGAGTGCAGCAAGCTGCTGAACGCCCTACCTAAGCCCCACAATGCCCAGGATACAAAGCCTAGGTCACTTCTGGACTGACCCGTCCCTCGGAAGAAGGAGCAGTACTCACCACCAGGCCCTGGTCATCCAGGTTGGTGATCATGTCCACCAGGTAGGTTCGGAGGGCAGCCAGCTTCTGCAAGGCCTCGGTCCAGTGCACCCGCTGGGTCAGGATGCTCTGGTGCGCCCGCTCCTCCTCCGCATGCACCTTCTCCAGCAACCGCTGCTCTTCGTTTTCACACGCGTTCCCCACGAAGATCAGCCTCTGGATCACCAGCTCCCGCGCCACGTTGGCTGCATTCTGCCGGCGAAAGGAGAAACACCAGCCTTCCTTCAACCCCAGCAAGAGCACCAACCACTTCTGCCGGCTTTCCAGGGGCTCAGCTGTTGGGATTCCTCAGTTAACTGAGCCCAAGCCACAGTAATCATCATGATGTAGAGGTAAACGGGACAACCAGTGCCAAACCTGTCTCGGGGCCTAACCCTGGTACTTAAGTGACAACCGGTGAGGGACCAGTCCCACCCCCCTGCAGATCTTCCTGGATTTGCTGCTGAGAAACACAGGCACCAGGAGAACTTGGCTTTTGCTCTGGGTGGCAGCGGGGTGCAACAAAAAACCTGGAATCGTTAAGGCTGTTCCTGATGGGATGTTTAACGGCTGTACACGAACACCAAGAACTTTGTTCACGGACATTTCTAGGCAGATGAAGCAGGAATCGCAGGCGCACCTTAGTGCTCCACTTGCAGAAGCCCCGCACACCGATGAGTCCCCCGAGAGCTCAGCCTCTCAGCCGGGAATGGTGAGCACGGGAGTGCATGGGGCCAGCCCCACGCTGTGCTGGGAGAAGGGGCAGGGACTCACCAGGACGCCCTGGTCCTTGGCAGGCAGCACCTGGTCCACGTGCCGGGCAATGGCAGCGCTCTGCAGCTGGAGCCGCTCGCACC